>NW_027152528.1:0-83911 GCF_040937935.1 Hyperolius riggenbachi
TCTAGAGGTTGGATTAATGTCTGAGTTATATTTGGAGTTAACTAAGTTAACTAAACTAAACTACAATAAACAACAACAAGAACAAGTTGTCCCAATGATGTCCCATAGATGTTCTTGAATACTTCTATTACAGAACTGTCAGATTTATCACCGACTGGAGCCGAGCCTACTAGGTCAGAGCATTCACCAGGTTATTTTCCATGATGTGAGAGAGAGCACTATAACATGTAAACCTACTTATTTGTATATATTTGTATATATATATAGAGTTCAAAGTTTCAAAATTCGAGAAGTTTGGATTTTGTAAATAGAGTAGGCCAGAGATCCGCTTTATCCAAGAAAGTCTTTAAGCATCCGGATCTAATTGCCCATGCCTTTTCTGCAAGCATGTTGGATTCTATTATTCTGATAATTTCGCCCAGTGAAGGAATTGTTGTAGTTTTCCAATTTAAAGCTAATTGGTTTCTAGTAACTATAAAAATTTGGTTGTATATGAGTCTTTCTTGGGGCGGCAGATCTCTGATACCCAAGTGAAGCAGGGCCATACCAGGTGGTATGGGACGGATTGATGTGGGGAGTTTCCCTAGGAAAGCTTCAATATCCTTCCTCAGGTCTTTTAGTTTTGGGCAGTCCCATAAGATGTGGCCTATAGTACCCGTCAAGTTGCAATTTCTCCAGCATAGAGGAGACGTTTTGGAATCGAATTTAGAAATTCTTTCTGGTGTGTAGTACCATTGCCAAATGGTTTTCAATAAGCTTTCATGGTGTTTTATACAATGGGAAGATTTCCTCACTGATCTCAGAGTTAGTTCCCACTCTTCAGGGCTAATTTCAATCTCTAAGTATTTCTGCCAGCTTTCTAATTGCCACCTAGGAGCAGTATCTTTCATCGCTAATAGTGATTTGTAGAAAATTGATGTACCTTTAATTTTGCTGCTTTCAGGCCTAATTATTTTATTGATTTGGGGGGTTAAAGAAATTGGGGTATAAGGGTGATAATGAAAAAATTTACTGATTTTGGAATATAATGGTTTATCTGACTGTGAAATACCATATGTAGATATGAGTTGTTCTAGCGATTTTATCTCAGTGTCCTCCAACAGGTCCTCTATAGATTCTATGCCACACTGAACCCAGTTTTCTAGGTCTATATTTTTAACAACAGCATATAAGGTTCTTAGTGGGGAGTCTGATTCTATAGCTAAGACGTCTTCTTTACTCAAGTTGGATACTTCCCTCCACAACCTTATAGTGTTAGCAGTTATTGGATTTTGTATACACTGTCTAGTCTTCCAGGTCAATCTGGCTTTAAGAAACAGTTTGAAGGATTTGTATGGAAGCTGATCCTCCTCTATAGAAACCCATTGTTTTGAGTAGTCCTCTAACCATGCTGACCTAGACTGGTCTAATACAGTAGCTTTATAGTACGACTCTAGGTTAGGGACTCCAAGTCCCAAATTTGAGGTGTGTGTAGTAAGGACTCTGTTGGAGAACCTGGATTTTTTGTGTGCTAGGATGAAGCCATTGAGGGATTTTTGAAGTGTAATAAAAAAGGATTGTGGGATTTTTATGGGTAAGTTCCTGAACAGGTATAGGAGCTGAGGAAGAATCATCATTTTGAAAGATGCTGCCCTACCCATCCAGGAGTATTCTATTTTGGCTAGAGCATCTAATTTTTCTTTGAGTTTTTTCAACCATGGGTGATAATTTTCTTTGTATAAAGTGGATAGTGTAGGGGTGAGGTATATTCCTAGGTATTTTATGGACTTTTCGCTCCATATGAAACTGCAGTTTTCCTTTATGGAATTTTTAATATTTTGGGAGATGTTGCACGGAAGAATGATAGTTTTGTTTTGGTTAAGCTTGTAATAAGAGATACGGGAGAATTTGTCTAGTTCAGATTGAGCATTTGGCAAGGAAACTAAGGGTTTTTGTATTAGTAATATAATGTCATCGGCGTATAAGCCTAATTTGTAAATGGATTTTTCAACTTTAATACCATGAATATGCGGATTGTCTCTGATATTTTGGGCCAGAGGTTCCAGTGTCAGGTTAAAAATTAGGGGGGAGAGCGGGCAGCCTTGACGGGTACCATTTTGGATGTTAAAAGCATAGGACAACGAACCTGAGGATAAGACCTTAGCAGAAGGGTTAGTATAAAGAGCCATAATTGCTCTGTGTAAGAAACCTGGGATACCGAATTTGGTGAGCACTCTGGACAAGTACAACCAGTTGACTCTGTCGAACGCCTTCTCCGCGTCCAAGGAGACTAGGAGGGTAGGCGTCCGACAGAGCCCTACTTTATGTATTAAATCAAGGACCTTTCTAGTGCCATCGCATGTTGACCTGCCTCGTGTGAAACCTACCTGGTCAGGGTGAATGAGTTGGGGAATTAAGGGGGCTAATCTGTTTGCTATGATTCGGGCGTATATTTTAATGTCTGTATTTAGTAGGGAAATGGGTCTGTAACTGCTGGGATCTAATGGGTTTTTATCTTCTTTGGGAATAGTAGTGATAAGGGCTGATAGGGATTCTTTAGGGAAATTACCTTTGCTAGCTGCTTCGTTAAACATATTGGTGAGAGGGCCTGCAAGTATGGATATAAATTTTTTAAAATATTCGTTAATAAAGCCATCCGGGCCAGGGGACTTATCGCTTTTAAGAGAATTGATGGCAGATATTACTTCTTGCTGATAGAAGGGGACGGCTAAGGAATTTTGTTCAAAGTCAGAGAGGCTGGGTAAGTTAACTGATTCTAAATATTGGTCTATGTCTTGGATATTTGGGGTGATGGTGTTGGGATCATTCTCAAGGTTGTAAAGGCCTTCATAGTAGTTAGCCAGGGCATCCACGATGTCTTTGGGGTGATGAACTTCTATATTATTTTTTGGGTGAGTGATTTTAGTTATTCTTGTATAGATTCTTTTCCCTTTTATTTTACGGGCCATGGCCTTCCCTGCTCTATCCCTGTCATAATACCACTTCTCTTTAAGCATCGTCTGCCATCTATCGTATTGATAGTACATGGTGTCAGCTAGCTCTTGTCTTGTTTCTTCTAATACTGGGATGAGTTCTGTTTTGTGTTTGTTATAGATTTCTTTTTCTAGGCTTTTGATTTTATCTAAAAGGGAGTTGGTTTTTTCTTTAATTTTTTTGTTGTGTATGGCGCTTTGTTTGATGAAGGTACCTCTAATGAATGCTTTGTGTGCGTTCCAAACAGTTAGCTTTGATATCTCTTTAGTATCATTGATCTCAAAATACTCAATCAGGTCCTTTTTAATTGTAGGGGAGTATTTCTCTGAATTTAAAATAAATTTGTTCATCCTCCAAATGAATTGTTGTGGGTTCGTATTCTGAAGTGAGATCTTAAGTAAGACTGGGGTATGATCAGACCATATCCTGGGGCCAAATTCAATGTTGGAAACTAAAGGGAGTGAAAATTTGTCTGTTAAGCAGTGATCTATACGGGTAAATGATTTAAAAATTGGGGAATAGAAAGTGAATTGTTTCTCTTTTGGATGTAAGCACCTCCATGAATCAAATAGTTCATGTTTTATCAAAGTCTGTTGTAAGATGGAATGGGCTCTTCTGGTTTTTGAGGAGCAATCCATTTGGGGATCCATTATAGAGTTTAAATCACCCACAATAAAAAGGTTGCCCTTTGAGATTTTAGTTATTTTGTTTAGTTTTTTATTGAGGAATGTTGTCTGGTGAGAGTTGGGGACGTATAAGTTGGCAAAGGTGTAATCTTTTGAATTGATAGAACCAGAGATCACTACCATCCTCCCATCATCACTAGAGAAGGAGTCTTTAATCACCAAACCCAGTGAGTCATTGACAGCTATTAATACTCCAGCTTTTTTCTTGTCACTCTTCAGTGTAGAGTGGAATATTGTTGAAAATTGGTGTAATTTAAGTTTAGCTGCGGCAGCTTTATTTAAATGTGTTTCCTGGACACAGACAATATCAACCTTTTGCTCTTTGATCAGCTTCTGTAGAAGATATCGTTTTCTACAGGAGTTGAGCCCCCTCACATTCATGGAAAGAATCTTACAATCATGTGACATTATCTATTGAGTGAATGCAGTACTTACTGATTAGTATATAATGTTGACCGTACGTAGGCCGGCTCCAGACCATAATCCTGTAAATAAAATCATCTGTATTTAGAAGGGAAAAAAAAGTTAGTCGGGACAACAGCAACAACATCAATGTTACAAACCTAAACAATAACAATATTGAACCTGAGAAAGGAGAGAAGAGAGGAGACTCAGGGGGAGGCATCCGGTTCTACCCTCCCTGGTGTCTCCTTAAGGTGAAGTAGAGGAAGAGATGAGAATGGAGAGAAAGTATGAAGGAGAAAGGAGAAGAAGAGAGCAAATCAGTGATAAACACTAAACTTCAAGAGAGTTCTGATAACACCTAAGGTTGTGTTCAAACCTAAGGGCAGTGTCCACCAATGTGGACCTTCAGGAGACTTTCCACCTAAGGAAACAGTTCCAAGGGAGAAAGGCAAAGGTGAGGGAAAGTTTGTGGCATATCACCCAGCAGTTCAGGTATCCCCTGAAGCCCCATCCGCTTTGTCCTTGTCAGGGGTTTCTGGAATGGAGGTTTCCATAGGGGATGGAATGGGCATAAGTGGTTTAGGCAGAAGTGGAGGTCGATAGGGTCTGTCTTTGTTCCAATCTCTGGGAGCCAGCATAGGTATGCCCCATTTGGATAGAAGATTGAGGCCCTCCTGTGCACTCCGGGCCACGTAAGTTGTTCCACTGTCTCTGATGATTAGTTTCGGCGGAAAGCCCCAGGAGTACTCAATCTTCTTGTAGCGAAGAGTAGCTGTAACCTGGGAAAATGTGCGTCTTGATTGGAGAGTAGCTCGCGACAGGTCTTGATAAAGTGTCAGGTCACTATATGGATCCGGCAATTTCTTCCCTCCTCTGACCGCACCAAACAGCATTTCTTTGACATGGAAGAAATGGATGCGAGTTATCACATCCCTAGGGAGATGTTTTGGGATGTGGGTTGGTTTGGGGAGCCTATGAGCTCTGTCCACTGTGAGCTCACTTTGCGTTAAAGTAGGAAAGGTTGTCTTCAGTATCTTCATCACATAGTCTTTAAGGTCGTCATTGTGAATTGTCTCCGGGACCCCCCTTATCTTGAGGTTATTCCTCCGATTTCTGTCCTCCCCATCTGCTAACTTTTCTTTTATCTCTATATTTTCCTTCATGAGTTCCTTGTGAGCATCCACCAAGGTATTATGGGCCTCAGACATCTCTACGATTCTGTTTTCGAGTCTAGTGAGCCTCTCATCTGTCTGCTGAGTGTAATTAGTCAGGTGGATCACCAGAGCATGCATGTCTCCTCTCATCTCTGACATAGTATTGTTCATGATGGCACTAAACGAGACCATAAACTCTTTGAAAAAGATCTGTGTCACTGGTTGATCAGTGGCTGTAAATGACATCAGGGGATCTTTTACAACATTTGTTTGGGATGGATGGATGGGTGGATGTGTAAGATGATCTGCTAGATGAGGGGAGGATTGTGGAGGATATGTACCTTGTGGACCAGATGTGGGGTTTCTAAATGGTACAGAAGAGGATGTTTTTGGAGTCCCAGATGCGGAAACAGATGAGGAGTGTCTTGCGGATACGGAATCCGTAACGGAATACGGAATCCGTTCTTTCCGGGGGCTCCGATCACGAAAATCCGTGCCGGCGGCGGTATTACCTTCGTCTTCTTCTCCGCTGTCTTCCTCATGATGGTATACCTTGTCCTTCCTGTGGTAAGGTGTCTGAAGCTGACTGAAGCGATTCCTTTGGCTCAGCGGTGGTGGGGTGTTGTATTCAGCCTCATGTCTGGGGCTAGGCCTGTGCTGGCGGCGGCCATCTTGCTCCTCTGTGGGAAAGAAGCTGGAGAGCTTCCGAGGTATGGTGCTTCTAGATTTCTGCTTGTTTCTGGCAGTCTGCCACTCCGGAGTGTCCTCTGAGTGTTCCCCCATCATATAGGCTGGAAATTGGGGCTTTCAGGGTGCTCTGTGTCGCTTTCTAGGGTGAAATCAGCAGGAGCTGCTGGATCAGGCTTCCATTCAGCTCTGCTGCGTAGCCACGCCCCTCTTTCTATGTTAAACCATTACACCATTGAAAAACTGGTTACGTTTGCAATCGAAGGAAAAATGACTATAGTTGAAGAAGTAATGGCCCCTAAACTATGTTCTGGGATGAAAGTTACAGCTTCAGTGAAATCCGTTTGCAAATCGGAGTGATAGATTAGAATCTAGAGCCAACGGTAAGTTTTCTATGTTAAACCATTACACCATTGAAAAACTGGTTACGTTTGCAATCGAAAGAAAAATGACTATAGTTGAAGAAGTAATGGCCCCTAAACTATGTTCTGGGATGAAAGTTACAGCTTCAGTGAAATCCGTTTGCAAATCGGAGTGATAGATTAGAATCTAGAGCCAACGGTAAGTTTTCTATGTTAAACCATTACACCATTGAAAAACTGGTTACGTTTGCAATCGAAAGAAAAATGAATATAGTTGAAGAAGTAATGGCCCCTAAACTATGTTCTGGGATGAAAGTTACAGCTTCAGTGAAATCCGTTTGCAAATCGGAGTGATAGATTAGAATCTAGAGCCAACGGTAAGTTTTCTATGTTAAACCATTACACCATTGAAAAACTGGTTACGTTTGCAATCGAAAGAAAAATGACTATAGTTGAAGAAGTAATGGCCCCTAAACTATGTTCTGGGATGAAAGTTACAGCTTCAGTGAAATCCGCTTGCAAATCGGAGTGATAGATTACAATCTAGAGCCAACGGTAAGTTTTCCATGTTAAACCATTACACCATTGAAAAACTGGTTACGTTTGCAATCGAAAGAAAAATGACTATAGTTGAAGAAGTAATGGCCCCTAAACTATGTTCTGGGATGAAAGTTACAGCTTCAGTGAAATCCGTTTGCAAATCGGAGTGATAGATTAGAATCTAGAGCCAACGGTAAGTTTTCTATGTTAAACCATTACACCATTGAAAAACTGGTTACGTTTGCAATCGAAAGAAAAATGACTATAGTTGAAGAAGTAATGGCCCCTAAACTATGTTCTGGGATGAAAGTTACAGCTTCAGTGAAATCCGTTTGCAAATCGGAGTGATAGATTAGAATCTAGAGCCAACGGTAAGTTTTCTATGTTAAACCATTACACCATTGAAAAACTGGTTACGTTTGCAATCGAAAGAAAAATGACTATAGTTGAAGAAGTAATGGCCCCTAAACTATGTTCTGGGATGAAAGTTACAGCTTCAGTGAAATCCGTTTGCAAATCAGAGTGATAGATTAGAATCTAGAGCCAACGGTAAGTTTTCCATGTTAAACCATTACACCATTGAAAAACTGGTTACGTTTGCAATCGAAAGAAAAATGACTATAGTTGAAGAAGTAATGGCCCCTAAACTATGTTCTGGGATGAAAGTTACAGCTTCAGTGAAATCCGTTTGCAAATCGGAGTGATAGATTAGAATCTAGAGCCAACGGTAAGTTTTCTATGTTAAACCATTACACCATTGAAAAACTGGTTACGTTTGCAATCGAAAGAAAAATGACTATAGTTGAAGAAGTAATGGCCCCTAAACTATGTTCTGGGATGAAAGTTACAGCTTCAGTGAAATCCGTTTGCAAATCGGAGTGATAGATTAGCATCTAGAGCCAACGGTAAGTTTTCTATGTTAAACCATTACACCATTGAAAAACTGGTTACGTTTGCAATCGAAAGAAAAATGACTATAGTTGAAGAAGTAATGGCCCCTAAACTATGTTCTGGGATGAAAGTTACAGCTTCAGTGAAATCCGTTTGCAAATCGGAGTGATAGATTAGAATCTAGAGCCAACGGTAAGTTTTCTATGTTAAACCATTACACCATTGAAAAACTGGTTACGTTTGCAATCGAAAGAAAAATGACTATAGTTGAAGAAGTAATGGCCCCTAAACTATGTTCTGGGATGAAAGTTACAGCTTCAGTGAAATCCGTTTGCAAATCGGAGTGATAGATTAGAATCTAGAGCCAACGGTAAGTTTTCTATGTTAAACCATTACACCATTGAAAAACTGGTTACGTTTGCAATCGATAGAAAAATGACTATAGTTGAAGAAGTAATGGCCCCTAAACTATGTTCTGGGATGAAAGTTACAGCTTCAGTGAAATCCGTTTGCAAATCGGAGTGATAGATTAGAATCTAGAGCCAACGGTAAGTTTTCTATGTTAAACCATTACACCATTGAAAAACTGGTTACGTTTGCAATCGAAAGAAAAATGACTATAGTTGAAGAAGTAATGGCCCCTAAACTATGTTCTGGGATGAAAGTTACAGCTTCAGTGAAATCCGTTTGCAAATCGGAGTGATAGATTAGAATCTAGAGCCAACGGTAAGTTTTCTATGTTAAACCATTACACCATTGAAAAACTGGTTACGTTTGCAATCGAAAGAAAAATGACTATAGTTGAAGAAGTAATGGCCCCTAAACTATGTTCTGGGATGAAAGTTACAGCTTCAGTGAAATCCGTTTGCAAATCGGAGTGATAGATTAGAATCTAGAGCCAACGGTAAGTTTTCTATGTTAAACCATTACACCATTGAAAAACTGGTTACGTTTGCAATCGAAAGAAAAATGACTATAGTTGAAGAAGTAATGGCCCCTAAACTATGTTCTGGGATGAAAGTTACAGCTTCAGTGAAATCCGTTTGCAAATCGGAGTGATAGATTAGAATCTAGAGCCAGCGGTAAGTTTTCCATGTTAAACCATTACACCATTGAAAAACTGGTTACGTTTGCAATCGAAAGAAAAATGACTATAGTTGAAGAAGTAATGGCCCCTAAACTATGTTCTGGGATGAAAGTTACAGCTTCAGTGAAATCCGTTTGCAAATCGGAGTGATAGATTAGAATCTAGAGCCAACGGTAAGTTTTCTATGTTAAACCATTACACCATTGAAAAACTGGTTACGTTTGCAATCGAAAGAAAAATGACTATAGTTGAAGAAGTAATGGCCCCTAAACTATGTTCTGGGATGAAAGTTACAGCTTCAGTGAAATCCGTTTGCAAATCGGAGTGATAGATTAGAATCTAGAGCCAACGGTAAGTTTTCTATGTTAAACCATTACACCATTGAAAAACTGGTTACGTTTGCAATCGAAAGAAAAATGACTATAGTTGAAGAAGTAATGGCCCCTAAACTATGTTCTGGGATGAAAGTTACAGCTTCAGTGAAATCCGTTTGCAAATCGGAGTGATAGATTAGAATCTAGAGCCAACGGTAAGTTTTCTATGTTAAACCATTACACCATTGAAAAACTGGTTACGTTTGCAATCGAAAGAAAAATGACTATAGTTGAAGAAGTAATGGCCCCTAAACTATGTTCTGGGATGAAAGTTACAGCTTCAGTGAAATCCGTTTGCAAATCGGAGTGATAGATTAGAATCTAGAGCCAACGGTAAGTTTTCTATGTTAAACCATTACACCATTGAAAAACTGGTTACGTTTGCAATCGAAAGAAAAATGACTATAGTTGAAGAAGTAATGGCCCCTAAACTATGTTCTGGGATGAAAAGTTACAGCTTCAGTGAAATCCGTTTGCAAATCGGAGTGATAGATTAGAATCTAGAGCCAACGGTAAGTTTTCTATGTTAAACCATTACACCATTGAAAAACTGGTTACGTTTGCAATCGAAAGAAAAATGACTATAGTTGAAGAAGTAATGGCCCCTAAACTATGTTCTGGGATGAAAGTTACAGCTTCAGTGAAATCCGTTTGCAAATCGGAGTGATAGATTAGAATCTAGAGCCAACGGTAAGTTTTCTATGTTAAACCATTACACCATTGAAAAACTGGTTACGTTTGCAATCGAAAGAAAAATGACTATAGTTGAAGAAGTAATGGCCCCTAAACTATGTTCTGGGATGAAAGTTACAGCTTCAGTGAAATCCGTTTGCAAATCGGAGTGATAGATTAGAATCTAGAGCCAACGGTAAGTTTTCTATGTTAAACCATTACACCATTGAAAAACTGGTTACGTTTGCAATCGAAAGAAAAATGACTATAGTTGAAGAAGTAATGGCCCCTAAACTATGTTCTGGGATGAAAGTTACAGCTTCAGTGAAATCCGTTTGCAAATCGGAGTGATAGATTAGAATCTAGAGCCAACGGTAAGTTTTCTATGTTAAACCATTACACCATTGAAAAACTGGTTACGTTTGCAATCGAAAGAAAAATGACTATAGTTGAAGAAGTAATGGCCCCTAAACTATGTTCTGGGATGAAAGTTACAGCTTCAGTGAAATCCGTTTGCAAATCGGAGTGATAGATTAGAATCTAGAGCCAACGGTAAGTTTTCTATGTTAAACCATTACACCATTGAAAAACTGGTTACGTTTGCAATCGAAAGAAAAATGACTATAGTTGAAGAAGTAATGGCCCCTAAACTATGTTCTGGGATGAAAGTTACAGCTTCAGTGAAATCCGTTTGCAAATCGGAGTGATAGATTAGAATCTAGAGCCAACGGTAAGTTTTCTATGTTAAACCATTACACCATTGAAAAACTGGTTACGTTTGCAATCGAAAGAAAAATGACTATAGTTGAAGAAGTAATGGCCCCTAAACTATGTTCTGGGATGAAAGTTACAGCTTCAGTGAAATCCGTTTGCAAATCGGAGTGATAGATTAGAATCTAGAGCCAACGGTAAGTTTTCTATGTTAAACCATTACACCATTGAAAAACTGGTTACGTTTGCAATCGAAAGAAAAATGACTATAGTTGAAGAAGTAATGGCCCCTAAACTATGTTCTGGGATGAAAGTTACAGCTTCAGTGAAATCCGTTTGCAAATCGGAGTGATAGATTAGAATCTAGAGCCAACGGTAAGTTTTCTATGTTAAACCATTACACCATTGAAAAACTGGTTACGTTTGCAATCGAAAGAAAAATGACTATAGTTGAAGAAGTAATGGCCCCTAAACTATGTTCTGGGATGAAAGTTACAGCTTCAGTGAAATCCGTTTGCAAATCGGAGTGATAGATTAGAATCTAGAGCCAACGGTAAGTTTTCTATGTTAAACCATTACACCATTGAAAAACTGGTTACGTTTGCAATCGAAAGAAAAATGACTATAGTTGAAGAAGTAATGGCCCCTAAACTATGTTCTGGGATGAAAGTTACAGCTTCAGTGAAATCCGTTTGCAAATCGGAGTGATAGATTAGAATCTAGAGCCAACGGTAAGTTTTCTATGTTAAACCATTACACCATTGAAAAACTGGTTACGTTTGCAATCGAAAGAAAAATGACTATAGTTGAAGAAGTAATGGCCCCTAAACTATGTTCTGGGATGAAAGTTACAGCTTCAGTGAAATCCGTTTGCAAATCGGAGTGATAGATTAGAATCTAGAGCCAACGGTAAGTTTTCTATGTTAAACCATTACACCATTGAAAAACTGGTTACGTTTGCAATCGAAAGAAAAATGACTATAGTTGAAGAAGTAATGGCCCCTAAACTATGTTCTGGGATGAAAGTTACAGCTTCAGTGAAATCCGTTTGCAAATCGGAGTGATAGATTAGAATCTAGAGCCAACGGTAAGTTTTCTATGTTAAACCATTACACCATTGAAAAACTGGTTACGTTTGCAATCGAAAGAAAAATGACTATAGTTGAAGAAGTAATGGCCCCTAAACTATGTTCTGGGATGAAAGTTACAGCTTCAGTGAAATCCGTTTGCAAATCGGAGTGATAGATTAGAATCTAGAGCCAACGGTAAGTTTTCTATGTTAAACCATTACACCATTGAAAAACTGGTTACGTTTGCAATCGAAAGAAAAATGACTATAGTTGAAGAAGTAATGGCCCCTAAACTATGTTCTGGGATGAAAGTTACAGCTTCAGTGAAATCCGTTTGCAAATCGGAGTGATAGATTAGAATCTAGAGCCAACGGTAAGTTTTCTATGTTAAACCATTACACCATTGAAAAACTGGTTACGTTTGCAATCGAAAGAAAAATGACTATAGTTGAAGAAGTAATGGCCCCTAAACTATGTTCTGGGATGAAAGTTACAGCTTCAGTGAAATCCGTTTGCAAATCGGAGTGATAGATTAGAATCTAGAGCCAACGGTAAGTTTTCTATGTTAAACCATTACACCATTGAAAAACTGGTTACGTTTGCAATCGAAAGAAAAATGACTATAGTTGAAGAAGTAATGGCCCCTAAACTATGTTCTGGGATGAAAGTTACAGCTTCAGTGAAATCCGTTTGCAAATCGGAGTGATAGATTAGAATCTAGAGCCAACGGTAAGTTTTCTATGTTAAACCATTACACCATTGAAAAACTGGTTACGTTTGCAATCGAAAGAAAAATGACTATAGTTGAAGAAGTAATGGCCCCTAAACTATGTTCTGGGATGAAAGTTACAGCTTCAGTGAAATCCGTTTGCAAATCGGAGTGATAGATTAGAATCTAGAGCCAACGGTAAGTTTTCTATGTTAAACCATTACACCATTGAAAAACTGGTTACGTTTGCAATCGAAAGAAAAATGACTATAGTTGAAGAAGTAATGGCCCCTAAACTATGTTCTGGGATGAAAGTTACAGCTTCAGTGAAATCCGTTTGCAAATCGGAGTGATAGATTAGAATCTAGAGCCAACGGTAAGTTTTCTATGTTAAACCATTACACCATTGAAAACTGGTTACGTTTGCAATCGAAAGAAAAATGACTATAGTTGAAGAAGTAATGGCCCCTAAACTATGTTCTGGGATGAAAGTTACAGCTTCAGTGAAATCCGTTTGCAAATCGGAGTGATAGATTAGAATCTAGAGCCAACGGTAAGTTTTCTATGTTAAACCATTACACCATTGAAAAACTGGTTACGTTTGCAATCGAAAGAAAAATGACTATAGTTGAAGAAGTAATGGCCCCTAAACTATGTTCTGGGATGAAAGTTACAGCTTCAGTGAAATCCGTTTGCAAATCGGAGTGATAGATTAGAATCTAGAGCCAACGGTAAGTTTTCTATGTTAAACCATTACACCATTGAAAAACTGGTTACGTTTGCAATCGAAAGAAAAATGACTATAGTTGAAGAAGTAATGGCCCCTAAACTATGTTCTGGGATGAAAGTTACAGCTTCAGTGAAATCCGTTTGCAAATCGGAGTGATAGATTAGAATCTAGAGCCAACGGTAAGTTTTCTATGTTAAACCATTACACCATTGAAAAACTGGTTACGTTTGCAATCGAAAGAAAAATGACTATAGTTGAAGAAGTAATGGCCCCTAAACTATGTTCTGGGATGAAAGTTACAGCTTCAGTGAAATCCGTTTGCAAATCGGAGTGATAGATTAGAATCTAGAGCCAACGGTAAGTTTTCTATGTTAAACCATTACACCATTGAAAAACTGGTTACGTTTGCAATCGAAAGAAAAATGACTATAGTTGAAGAAGTAATGGCCCCTAAACTATGTTCTGGGATGAAAGTTACAGCTTCAGTGAAATCCGTTTGCAAATCGGAGTGATAGATTAGAATCTAGAGCCAACGGTAAGTTTTCTATGTTAAACCATTACACCATTGAAAAACTGGTTACGTTTGCAATCGAAAGAAAAATGACTATAGTTGAAGAAGTAATGGCCCCTAAACTATGTTCTGGGATGAAAGTTACAGCTTCAGTGAAATCCGTTTGCAAATCGGAGTGATAGATTAGAATCTAGAGCCAACGGTAAGTTTTCTATGTTAAACCATTACACCATTGAAAAACTGGTTACGTTTGCAATCGAAAGAAAAATGACTATAGTTGAAGAAGTAATGGCCCCTAAACTATGTTCTGGGATGAAAGTTACAGCTTCAGTGAAATCCGTTTGCAAATCGGAGTGATAGATTAGAATCTAGAGCCAACGGTAAGTTTTCTATGTTAAACCATTACACCATTGAAAAACTGGTTACGTTTGCAATCGAAAGAAAAATGACTATAGTTGAAGAAGTAATGGCCCCTAAACTATGTTCTGGGATGAAAGTTACAGCTTCAGTGAAATCCGTTTGCAAATCGGAGTGATAGATTAGAATCTAGAGCCAACGGTAAGTTTTCTATGTTAAACCATTACACCATTGAAAAACTGGTTACGTTTGCAATCGAAAGAAAAATGACTATAGTTGAAGAAGTAATGGCCCCTAAACTATGTTCTGGGATGAAAGTTACAGCTTCAGTGAAATCCGTTTGCAAATCGGAGTGATAGATTAGAATCTAGAGCCAACGGTAAGTTTTCTATGTTAAACCATTACACCATTGAAAAACTGGTTACGTTTGCAATCGAAAGAAAAATGACTATAGTTGAAGAAGTAATGGCCCCTAAACTATGTTCTGGGATGAAAGTTACAGCTTCAGTGAAATCCGTTTGCAAATCGGAGTGATAGATTAGAATCTAGAGCCAACGGTAAGTTTTCTATGTTAAACCATTACACCATTGAAAAACTGGTTACGTTTGCAATCGAAAGAAAAATGACTATAGTTGAAGAAGTAATGGCCCCTAAACTATGTTCTGGGATGAAAGTTACAGCTTCAGTGAAATCCGTTTGCAAATCGGAGTGATAGATTAGAATCTAGAGCCAACGGTAAGTTTTCTATGTTAAACCATTACACCATTGAAAAACTGGTTACGTTTGCAATCGAAAGAAAAATGACTATAGTTGAAGAAGTAATGGCCCCTAAACTATGTTCTGGGATGAAAGTTACAGCTTCAGTGAAATCCGTTTGCAAATCGGAGTGATAGATTAGAATCTAGAGCCAACGGTAAGTTTTCTATGTTAAACCATTACACCATTGAAAAACTGGTTACGTTTGCAATCGAAAGAAAAATGACTATAGTTGAAGAAGTAATGGCCCCTAAACTATGTTCTGGGATGAAAGTTACAGCTTCAGTGAAATCCGTTTGCAAATCGGAGTGATAGATTAGAATCTAGAGCCAACGGTAAGTTTTCTATGTTAAACCATTACACCATTGAAAAACTGGTTACGTTTGCAATCGAAAGAAAAATGACTATAGTTGAAGAAGTAATGGCCCCTAAACTATGTTCTGGGATGAAAGTTACAGCTTCAGTGAAATCCGTTTGCAAATCGGAGTGATAGATTAGAATCTAGAGCCAACGGTAAGTTTTCTATGTTAAACCATTACACCATTGAAAAACTGGTTACGTTTGCAATCGAAAGAAAAATGACTATAGTTGAAGAAGTAATGGCCCCTAAACTATGTTCTGGGATGAAAGTTACAGCTTCAGTGAAATCCGTTTGCAAATCGGAGTGATAGATTAGAATCTAGAGCCAACGGTAAGTTTTCTATGTTAAACCATTACACCATTGAAAAACTGGTTACGTTTGCAATCGAAAGAAAAATGACTATAGTTGAAGAAGTAATGGCCCCTAAACTATGTTCTGGGATGAAAGTTACAGCTTCAGTGAAATCCGTTTGCAAATCGGAGTGATAGATTAGAATCTAGAGCCAACGGTAAGTTTTCTATGTTAAACCATTACACCATTGAAAAACTGGTTACGTTTGCAATCGAAAGAAAAATGACTATAGTTGAAGAAGTAATGGCCCCTAAACTATGTTCTGGGATGAAAGTTACAGCTTCAGTGAAATCCGTTTGCAAATCGGAGTGATAGATTAGAATCTAGAGCCAACGGTAAGTTTTCTATGTTAAACCATTACACCATTGAAAAACTGGTTACGTTTGCAATCGAAAGAAAAATGACTATAGTTGAAGAAGTAATGGCCCCTAAACTATGTTCTGGGATGAAAGTTACAGCTTCAGTGAAATCCGTTTGCAAATCGGAGTGATAGATTAGAATCTAGAGCCAACGGTAAGTTTTCTATGTTAAACCATTACACCATTGAAAAACTGGTTACGTTTGCAATCGAAAGAAAAATGACTATAGTTGAAGAAGTAATGGCCCCTAAACTATGTTCTGGGATGAAAGTTACAGCTTCAGTGAAATCCGTTTGCAAATCGGAGTGATAGATTAGAATCTAGAGCCAACGGTAAGTTTTCTATGTTAAACCATTACACCATTGAAAAACTGGTTACGTTTGCAATCGAAAGAAAAATGACTATAGTTGAAGAAGTAATGGCCCCTAAACTATGTTCTGGGATGAAAGTTACAGCTTCAGTGAAATCCGTTTGCAAATCGGAGTGATAGATTAGAATCTAGAGCCAACGGTAAGTTTTCTATGTTAAACCATTACACCATTGAAAAACTGGTTACGTTTGCAATCGAAAGAAAAATGACTATAGTTGAAGAAGTAATGGCCCCTAAACTATGTTCTGGGATGAAAGTTACAGCTTCAGTGAAATCCGTTTGCAAATCGGAGTGATAGATTAGAATCTAGAGCCAACGGTAAGTTTTCTATGTTAAACCATTACACCATTGAAAAACTGGTTACGTTTGCAATCGAAAGAAAAATGACTATAGTTGAAGAAGTAATGGCCCCTAAACTATGTTCTGGGATGAAAGTTACAGCTTCAGTGAAATCCGTTTGCAAATCGGAGTGATAGATTAGAATCTAGAGCCAACGGTAAGTTTTCTATGTTAAACCATTACACCATTGAAAAACTGGTTACGTTTGCAATCGAAAGAAAAATGACTATAGTTGAAGAAGTAATGGCCCCTAAACTATGTTCTGGGATGAAAGTTACAGCTTCAGTGAAATCCGTTTGCAAATCGGAGTGATAGATTAGAATCTAGAGCCAACGGTAAGTTTTCTATGTTAAACCATTACACCATTGAAAAACTGGTTACGTTTGCAATCGAAAGAAAAATGACTATAGTTGAAGAAGTAATGGCCCCTAAACTATGTTCTGGGATGAAAGTTACAGCTTCAGTGAAATCCGTTTGCAAATCGGAGTGATAGATTAGAATCTAGAGCCAACGGTAAGTTTTCTATGTTAAACCATTACACCATTGAAAAACTGGTTACGTTTGCAATCGAAAGAAAAATGACTATAGTTGAAGAAGTAATGGCCCCTAAACTATGTTCTGGGATGAAAGTTACAGCTTCAGTGAAATCCGTTTGCAAATCGGAGTGATAGATTAGAATCTAGAGCCAACGGTAAGTTTTCTATGTTAAACCATTACACCATTGAAAAACTGGTTACGTTTGCAATCGAAAGAAAAATGACTATAGTTGAAGAAGTAATGGCCCCTAAACTATGTTCTGGGATGAAAGTTACAGCTTCAGTGAAATCCGTTTGCAAATCGGAGTGATAGATTAGAATCTAGAGCCAACGGTAAGTTTTCTATGTTAAACCATTACACCATTGAAAAACTGGTTACGTTTGCAATCGAAAGAAAAATGACTATAGTTGAAGAAGTAATGGCCCCTAAACTATGTTCTGGGATGAAAGTTACAGCTTCAGTGAAATCCGTTTGCAAATCGGAGTGATAGATTAGAATCTAGAGCCAACGGTAAGTTTTCTATGTTAAACCATTACACCATTGAAAAACTGGTTACGTTTGCAATCGAAAGAAAAATGACTATAGTTGAAGAAGTAATGGCCCCTAAACTATGTTCTGGGATGAAAGTTACAGCTTCAGTGAAATCCGTTTGCAAATCGGAGTGATAGATTAGAATCTAGAGCCAACGGTAAGTTTTCTATGTTAAACCATTACACCATTGAAAAACTGGTTACGTTTGCAATCGAAAGAAAAATGACTATAGTTGAAGAAGTAATGGCCCCTAAACTATGTTCTGGGATGAAAGTTACAGCTTCAGTGAAATCCGTTTGCAAATCGGAGTGATAGATTAGAATCTAGAGCCAACGGTAAGTTTTCTATGTTAAACCATTACACCATTGAAAAACTGGTTACGTTTGCAATCGAAAGAAAAATGACTATAGTTGAAGAAGTAATGGCCCCTAAACTATGTTCTGGGATGAAAGTTACAGCTTCAGTGAAATCCGTTTGCAAATCGGAGTGATAGATTAGAATCTAGAGCCAACGGTAAGTTTTCTATGTTAAACCATTACACCATTGAAAAACTGGTTACGTTTGCAATCGAAAGAAAAATGACTATAGTTGAAGAAGTAATGGCCCCTAAACTATGTTCTGGGATGAAAGTTACAGCTTCAGTGAAATCCGTTTGCAAATCGGAGTGATAGATTAGAATCTAGAGCCAACGGTAAGTTTTCTATGTTAAACCATTACACCATTGAAAAACTGGTTACGTTTGCAATCGAAAGAAAAATGACTATAGTTGAAGAAGTAATGGCCCCTAAACTATGTTCTGGGATGAAAGTTACAGCTTCAGTGAAATCCGTTTGCAAATCGGAGTGATAGATTAGAATCTAGAGCCAACGGTAAGTTTTCTATGTTAAACCATTACACCATTGAAAAACTGGTTACGTTTGCAATCGAAAGAAAAATGACTATAGTTGAAGAAGTAATGGCCCCTAAACTATGTTCTGGGATGAAAGTTACAGCTTCAGTGAAATCCGTTTGCAAATCGGAGTGATAGATTAGAATCTAGAGCCAACGGTAAGTTTTCTATGTTAAACCATTACACCATTGAAAAACTGGTTACGTTTGCAATCGAAAGAAAAATGACTATAGTTGAAGAAGTAATGGCCCCTAAACTATGTTCTGGGATGAAAGTTACAGCTTCAGTGAAATCCGTTTGCAAATCGGAGTGATAGATTAGAATCTAGAGCCAACGGTAAGTTTTCTATGTTAAACCATTACACCATTGAAAAACTGGTTACGTTTGCAATCGAAAGAAAAATGACTATAGTTGAAGAAGTAATGGCCCCTAAACTATGTTCTGGGATGAAAGTTACAGCTTCAGTGAAATCCGTTTGCAAATCGGAGTGATAGATTAGAATCTAGAGCCAACGGTAAGTTTTCTATGTTAAACCATTACACCATTGAAAAACTGGTTACGTTTGCAATCGAAAGAAAAATGACTATAGTTGAAGAAGTAATGGCCCCTAAACTATGTTCTGGGATGAAAGTTACAGCTTCAGTGAAATCCGTTTGCAAATCGGAGTGATAGATTAGAATCTAGAGCCAACGGTAAGTTTTCTATGTTAAACCATTACACCATTGAAAAACTGGTTACGTTTGCAATCGAAAGAAAAATGACTATAGTTGAAGAAGTAATGGCCCCTAAACTATGTTCTGGGATGAAAGTTACAGCTTCAGTGAAATCCGTTTGCAAATCGGAGTGATAGATTAGAATCTAGAGCCAACGGTAAGTTTTCTATGTTAAACCATTACACCATTGAAAAACTGGTTACGTTTGCAATCGAAAGAAAAATGACTATAGTTGAAGAAGTAATGGCCCCTAAACTATGTTCTGGGATGAAAGTTACAGCTTCAGTGAAATCCGTTTGCAAATCGGAGTGATAGATTAGAATCTAGAGCCAACGGTAAGTTTTCTATGTTAAACCATTACACCATTGAAAAACTGGTTACGTTTGCAATCGAAAGAAAAATGACTATAGTTGAAGAAGTAATGGCCCCTAAACTATGTTCTGGGATGAAAGTTACAGCTTCAGTGAAATCCGTTTGCAAATCGGAGTGATAGATTAGAATCTAGAGCCAACGGTAAGTTTTCTATGTTAAACCATTACACCATTGAAAAACTGGTTACGTTTGCAATCGAAAGAAAAATGACTATAGTTGAAGAAGTAATGGCCCCTAAACTATGTTCTGGGATGAAAGTTACAGCTTCAGTGAAATCCGTTTGCAAATCGGAGTGATAGATTAGAATCTAGAGCCAACGGTAAGTTTTCTATGTTAAACCATTACACCATTGAAAAACTGGTTACGTTTGCAATCGAAAGAAAAATGACTATAGTTGAAGAAGTAATGGCCCCTAAACTATGTTCTGGGATGAAAGTTACAGCTTCAGTGAAATCCGTTTGCAAATCGGAGTGATAGATTAGAATCTAGAGCCAACGGTAAGTTTTCTATGTTAAACCATTACACCATTGAAAAACTGGTTACGTTTGCAATCGAAAGAAAAATGACTATAGTTGAAGAAGTAATGGCCCCTAAACTATGTTCTGGGATGAAAGTTACAGCTTCAGTGAAATCCGTTTGCAAATCGGAGTGATAGATTAGAATCTAGAGCCAACGGTAAGTTTTCTATGTTAAACCATTACACCATTGAAAAACTGGTTACGTTTGCAATCGAAAGAAAAATGACTATAGTTGAAGAAGTAATGGCCCCTAAACTATGTTCTGGGATGAAAGTTACAGCTTCAGTGAAATCCGTTTGCAAATCGGAGTGATAGATTAGAATCTAGAGCCAACGGTAAGTTTTCTATGTTAAACCATTACACCATTGAAAAACTGGTTACGTTTGCAATCGAAAGAAAAATGACTATAGTTGAAGAAGTAATGGCCCCTAAACTATGTTCTGGGATGAAAGTTACAGCTTCAGTGAAATCCGTTTGCAAATCGGAGTGATAGATTAGAATCTAGAGCCAACGGTAAGTTTTCTATGTTAAACCATTACACCATTGAAAAACTGGTTACGTTTGCAATCGAAAGAAAAATGACTATAGTTGAAGAAGTAATGGCCCCTAAACTATGTTCTGGGATGAAAGTTACAGCTTCAGTGAAATCCGTTTGCAAATCGGAGTGATAGATTAGAATCTAGAGCCAACGGTAAGTTTTCTATGTTAAACCATTACACCATTGAAAAACTGGTTACGTTTGCAATCGAAAGAAAAATGACTATAGTTGAAGAAGTAATGGCCCCTAAACTATGTTCTGGGATGAAAGTTACAGCTTCAGTGAAATCCGTTTGCAAATCGGAGTGATAGATTAGAATCTAGAGCCAACGGTAAGTTTTCTATGTTAAACCATTACACCATTGAAAAACTGGTTACGTTTGCAATCGAAAGAAAAATGACTATAGTTGAAGAAGTAATGGCCCCTAAACTATGTTCTGGGATGAAAGTTACAGCTTCAGTGAAATCCGTTTGCAAATCGGAGTGATAGATTAGAATCTAGAGCCAACGGTAAGTTTTCTATGTTAAACCATTACACCATTGAAAAACTGGTTACGTTTGCAATCGAAAGAAAAATGACTATAGTTGAAGAAGTAATGGCCCCTAAACTATGTTCTGGGATGAAAGTTACAGCTTCAGTGAAATCCGTTTGCAAATCGGAGTGATAGATTAGAATCTAGAGCCAACGGTAAGTTTTCTATGTTAAACCATTACACCATTGAAAAACTGGTTACGTTTGCAATCGAAAGAAAAATGACTATAGTTGAAGAAGTAATGGCCCCTAAACTATGTTCTGGGATGAAAGTTACAGCTTCAGTGAAATCCGTTTGCAAATCGGAGTGATAGATTAGAATCTAGAGCCAACGGTAAGTTTTCTATGTTAAACCATTACACCATTGAAAAACTGGTTACGTTTGCAATCGAAAGAAAAATGACTATAGTTGAAGAAGTAATGGCCCCTAAACTATGTTCTGGGATGAAAGTTACAGCTTCAGTGAAATCCGTTTGCAAATCGGAGTGATAGATTAGAATCTAGAGCCAACGGTAAGTTTTCTATGTTAAACCATTACACCATTGAAAAACTGGTTACGTTTGCAATCGAAAGAAAAATGACTATAGTTGAAGAAGTAATGGCCCCTAAACTATGTTCTGGGATGAAAGTTACAGCTTCAGTGAAATCCGTTTGCAAATCGGAGTGATAGATTAGAATCTAGAGCCAACGGTAAGTTTTCTATGTTAAACCATTACACCATTGAAAAACTGGTTACGTTTGCAATCGAAAGAAAAATGACTATAGTTGAAGAAGTAATGGCCCCTAAACTATGTTCTGGGATGAAAGTTACAGCTTCAGTGAAATCCGTTTGCAAATCGGAGTGATAGATTAGAATCTAGAGCCAACGGTAAGTTTTCTATGTTAAACCATTACACCATTGAAAAACTGGTTACGTTTGCAATCGAAAGAAAAATGACTATAGTTGAAGAAGTAATGGCCCCTAAACTATGTTCTGGGATGAAAGTTACAGCTTCAGTGAAATCCGTTTGCAAATCGGAGTGATAGATTAGAATCTAGAGCCAACGGTAAGTTTTCTATGTTAAACCATTACACCATTGAAAAACTGGTTACGTTTGCAATCGAAAGAAAAATGACTATAGTTGAAGAAGTAATGGCCCCTAAACTATGTTCTGGGATGAAAGTTACAGCTTCAGTGAAATCCGTTTGCAAATCGGAGTGATAGATTAGAATCTAGAGCCAACGGTAAGTTTTCTATGTTAAACCATTACACCATTGAAAAACTGGTTACGTTTGCAATCGAAAGAAAAATGACTATAGTTGAAGAAGTAATGGCCCCTAAACTATGTTCTGGGATGAAAGTTACAGCTTCAGTGAAATCCGTTTGCAAATCGGAGTGATAGATTAGAATCTAGAGCCAACGGTAAGTTTTCTATGTTAAACCATTACACCATTGAAAAACTGGTTACGTTTGCAATCGAAAGAAAAATGACTATAGTTGAAGAAGTAATGGCCCCTAAACTATGTTCTGGGATGAAAGTTACAGCTTCAGTGAAATCCGTTTGCAAATCGGAGTGATAGATTAGAATCTAGAGCCAACGGTAAGTTTTCTATGTTAAACCATTACACCATTGAAAAACTGGTTACGTTTGCAATCGAAAGAAAAATGACTATAGTTGAAGAAGTAATGGCCCCTAAACTATGTTCTGGGATGAAAGTTACAGCTTCAGTGAAATCCGTTTGCAAATCGGAGTGATAGATTAGAATCTAGAGCCAACGGTAAGTTTTCTATGTTAAACCATTACACCATTGAAAAACTGGTTACGTTTGCAATCGAAAGAAAAATGACTATAGTTGAAGAAGTAATGGCCCCTAAACTATGTTCTGGGATGAAAGTTACAGCTTCAGTGAAATCCGTTTGCAAATCGGAGTGATAGATTAGAATCTAGAGCCAACGGTAAGTTTTCTATGTTAAACCATTACACCATTGAAAAACTGGTTACGTTTGCAATCGA
The DNA here is from genome assembly GCF_040937935.1 of Hyperolius riggenbachi. NCBI lineage: Eukaryota > Metazoa > Chordata > Amphibia > Anura > Hyperoliidae > Hyperolius > Hyperolius riggenbachi. The sequence continues at coordinate 23,079 of NW_027152528.1, forward strand.
AAGAAAAATGACTATAGTTGAAGAAGTAATGGCCCCTAAACTATGTTCTGGGATGAAAGTTACAGCTTCAGTGAAATCCGTTTGCAAATCGGAGTGATAGATTAGAATCTAGAGCCAACGGTAAGTTTTCTATGTTAAACCATTACACCATTGAAAAACTGGTTACGTTTGCAATCGAAAGAAAAATGACTATAGTTGAAGAAGTAATGGCCCCTAAACTATGTTCTGGGATGAAAGTTACAGCTTCAGTGAAATCCGTTTGCAAATCGGAGTGATAGATTAGAATCTAGAGCCAACGGTAAGTTTTCTATGTTAAACCATTACACCATTGAAAAACTGGTTACGTTTGCAATCGAAAGAAAAATGACTATAGTTGAAGAAGTAATGGCCCCTAAACTATGTTCTGGGATGAAAGTTACAGCTTCAGTGAAATCCGTTTGCAAATCGGAGTGATAGATTAGAATCTAGAGCCAACGGTAAGTTTTCTATGTTAAACCATTACACCATTGAAAAACTGGTTACGTTTGCAATCGAAAGAAAAATGACTATAGTTGAAGAAGTAATGGCCCCTAAACTATGTTCTGGGATGAAAGTTACAGCTTCAGTGAAATCCGTTTGCAAATCGGAGTGATAGATTAGAATCTAGAGCCAACGGTAAGTTTTCTATGTTAAACCATTACACCATTGAAAAACTGGTTACGTTTGCAATCGAAAGAAAAATGACTATAGTTGAAGAAGTAATGGCCCCTAAACTATGTTCTGGGATGAAAGTTACAGCTTCAGTGAAATCCGTTTGCAAATCGGAGTGATAGATTAGAATCTAGAGCCAACGGTAAGTTTTCTATGTTAAACCATTACACCATTGAAAAACTGGTTACGTTTGCAATCGAAAGAAAAATGACTATAGTTGAAGAAGTAATGGCCCCTAAACTATGTTCTGGGATGAAAGTTACAGCTTCAGTGAAATCCGTTTGCAAATCGGAGTGATAGATTAGAATCTAGAGCCAACGGTAAGTTTTCTATGTTAAACCATTACACCATTGAAAAACTGGTTACGTTTGCAATCGAAAGAAAAATGACTATAGTTGAAGAAGTAATGGCCCCTAAACTATGTTCTGGGATGAAAGTTACAGCTTCAGTGAAATCCGTTTGCAAATCGGAGTGATAGATTAGAATCTAGAGCCAACGGTAAGTTTTCTATGTTAAACCATTACACCATTGAAAAACTGGTTACGTTTGCAATCGAAAGAAAAATGACTATAGTTGAAGAAGTAATGGCCCCTAAACTATGTTCTGGGATGAAAGTTACAGCTTCAGTGAAATCCGTTTGCAAATCGGAGTGATAGATTAGAATCTAGAGCCAACGGTAAGTTTTCTATGTTAAACCATTACACCATTGAAAAACTGGTTACGTTTGCAATCGAAAGAAAAATGACTATAGTTGAAGAAGTAATGGCCCCTAAACTATGTTCTGGGATGAAAGTTACAGCTTCAGTGAAATCCGTTTGCAAATCGGAGTGATAGATTAGAATCTAGAGCCAACGGTAAGTTTTCTATGTTAAACCATTACACCATTGAAAAACTGGTTACGTTTGCAATCGAAAGAAAAATGACTATAGTTGAAGAAGTAATGGCCCCTAAACTATGTTCTGGGATGAAAGTTACAGCTTCAGTGAAATCCGTTTGCAAATCGGAGTGATAGATTAGAATCTAGAGCCAACGGTAAGTTTTCTATGTTAAACCATTACACCATTGAAAAACTGGTTACGTTTGCAATCGAAAGAAAAATGACTATAGTTGAAGAAGTAATGGCCCCTAAACTATGTTCTGGGATGAAAGTTACAGCTTCAGTGAAATCCGTTTGCAAATCGGAGTGATAGATTAGAATCTAGAGCCAACGGTAAGTTTTCTATGTTAAACCATTACACCATTGAAAAACTGGTTACGTTTGCAATCGAAAGAAAAATGACTATAGTTGAAGAAGTAATGGCCCCTAAACTATGTTCTGGGATGAAAGTTACAGCTTCAGTGAAATCCGTTTGCAAATCGGAGTGATAGATTAGAATCTAGAGCCAACGGTAAGTTTTCTATGTTAAACCATTACACCATTGAAAAACTGGTTACGTTTGCAATCGAAAGAAAAATGACTATAGTTGAAGAAGTAATGGCCCCTAAACTATGTTCTGGGATGAAAGTTACAGCTTCAGTGAAATCCGTTTGCAAATCGGAGTGATAGATTAGAATCTAGAGCCAACGGTAAGTTTTCTATGTTAAACCATTACACCATTGAAAAACTGGTTACGTTTGCAATCGAAAGAAAAATGACTATAGTTGAAGAAGTAATGGCCCCTAAACTATGTTCTGGGATGAAAGTTACAGCTTCAGTGAAATCCGTTTGCAAATCGGAGTGATAGATTAGAATCTAGAGCCAACGGTAAGTTTTCTATGTTAAACCATTACACCATTGAAAAACTGGTTACGTTTGCAATCGAAAGAAAAATGACTATAGTTGAAGAAGTAATGGCCCCTAAACTATGTTCTGGGATGAAAGTTACAGCTTCAGTGAAATCCGTTTGCAAATCGGAGTGATAGATTAGAATCTAGAGCCAACGGTAAGTTTTCTATGTTAAACCATTACACCATTGAAAAACTGGTTACGTTTGCAATCGAAAGAAAAATGACTATAGTTGAAGAAGTAATGGCCCCTAAACTACTGTTCTGGGATGAAAGTTACAGCTTCAGTGAAATCCGTTTGCAAATCGGAGTGATAGATTAGAATCTAGAGCCAACGGTAAGTTTTCTATGTTAAACCATTACACCATTGAAAAACTGGTTACGTTTGCAATCGAAAGAAAAATGACTATAGTTGAAGAAGTAATGGCCCCTAAACTATGTTCTGGGATGAAAGTTACAGCTTCAGTGAAATCCGTTTGCAAATCGGAGTGATAGATTAGAATCTAGAGCCAACGGTAAGTTTTCTATGTTAAACCATTACACCATTGAAAAACTGGTTACGTTTGCAATCGAAAGAAAAATGACTATAGTTGAAGAAGTAATGGCCCCTAAACTATGTTCTGGGATGAAAGTTACAGCTTCAGTGAAATCCGTTTGCAAATCGGAGTGATAGATTAGAATCTAGAGCCAACGGTAAGTTTTCTATGTTAAACCATTACACCATTGAAAAACTGGTTACGTTTGCAATCGAAAGAAAAATGACTATAGTTGAAGAAGTAATGGCCCCTAAACTATGTTCTGGGATGAAAGTTACAGCTTCAGTGAAATCCGTTTGCAAATCGGAGTGATAGATTAGAATCTAGAGCCAACGGTAAGTTTTCTATGTTAAACCATTACACCATTGAAAAACTGGTTACGTTTGCAATCGAAAGAAAAATGACTATAGTTGAAGAAGTAATGGCCCCTAAACTATGTTCTGGGATGAAAGTTACAGCTTCAGTGAAATCCGTTTGCAAATCGGAGTGATAGATTAGAATCTAGAGCCAACGGTAAGTTTTCTATGTTAAACCATTACACCATTGAAAAACTGGTTACGTTTGCAATCGAAAGAAAAATGACTATAGTTGAAGAAGTAATGGCCCCTAAACTATGTTCTGGGATGAAAGTTACAGCTTCAGTGAAATCCGTTTGCAAATCGGAGTGATAGATTAGAATCTAGAGCCAACGGTAAGTTTTCTATGTTAAACCATTACACCATTGAAAAACTGGTTACGTTTGCAATCGAAAGAAAAATGACTATAGTTGAAGAAGTAATGGCCCCTAAACTATGTTCTGGGATGAAAGTTACAGCTTCAGTGAAATCCGTTTGCAAATCGGAGTGATAGATTAGAATCTAGAGCCAACGGTAAGTTTTCTATGTTAAACCATTACACCATTGAAAAACTGGTTACGTTTGCAATCGAAAGAAAAATGACTATAGTTGAAGAAGTAATGGCCCCTAAACTATGTTCTGGGATGAAAGTTACAGCTTCAGTGAAATCCGTTTGCAAATCGGAGTGATAGATTAGAATCTAGAGCCAACGGTAAGTTTTCTATGTTAAACCATTACACCATTGAAAAACTGGTTACGTTTGCAATCGAAAGAAAAATGACTATAGTTGAAGAAGTAATGGCCCCTAAACTATGTTCTGGGATGAAAGTTACAGCTTCAGTGAAATCCGTTTGCAAATCGGAGTGATAGATTAGAATCTAGAGCCAACGGTAAGTTTTCTATGTTAAACCATTACACCATTGAAAAACTGGTTACGTTTGCAATCGAAAGAAAAATGACTATAGTTGAAGAAGTAATGGCCCCTAAACTATGTTCTGGGATGAAAGTTACAGCTTCAGTGAAATCCGTTTGCAAATCGGAGTGATAGATTAGAATCTAGAGCCAACGGTAAGTTTTCTATGTTAAACCATTACACCATTGAAAAACTGGTTACGTTTGCAATCGAAAGAAAAATGACTATAGTTGAAGAAGTAATGGCCCCTAAACTATGTTCTGGGATGAAAGTTACAGCTTCAGTGAAATCCGTTTGCAAATCGGAGTGATAGATTAGAATCTAGAGCCAACGGTAAGTTTTCTATGTTAAACCATTACACCATTGAAAAACTGGTTACGTTTGCAATCGAAAGAAAAATGACTATAGTTGAAGAAGTAATGGCCCCTAAACTATGTTCTGGGATGAAAGTTACAGCTTCAGTGAAATCCGTTTGCAAATCGGAGTGATAGATTAGAATCTAGAGCCAACGGTAAGTTTTCTATGTTAAACCATTACACCATTGAAAAACTGGTTACGTTTGCAATCGAAAGAAAAATGACTATAGTTGAAGAAGTAATGGCCCCTAAACTATGTTCTGGGATGAAAGTTACAGCTTCAGTGAAATCCGTTTGCAAATCGGAGTGATAGATTAGAATCTAGAGCCAACGGTAAGTTTTCTATGTTAAACCATTACACCATTGAAAAACTGGTTACGTTTGCAATCGAAAGAAAAATGACTATAGTTGAAGAAGTAATGGCCCCTAAACTATGTTCTGGGATGAAAGTTACAGCTTCAGTGAAATCCGTTTGCAAATCGGAGTGATAGATTAGAATCTAGAGCCAACGGTAAGTTTTCTATGTTAAACCATTACACCATTGAAAAACTGGTTACGTTTGCAATCGAAAGAAAAATGACTATAGTTGAAGAAGTAATGGCCCCTAAACTATGTTCTGGGATGAAAGTTACAGCTTCAGTGAAATCCGTTTGCAAATCGGAGTGATAGATTAGAATCTAGAGCCAACGGTAAGTTTTCTATGTTAAACCATTACACCATTGAAAAACTGGTTACGTTTGCAATCGAAAGAAAAATGACTATAGTTGAAGAAGTAATGGCCCCTAAACTATGTTCTGGGATGAAAGTTACAGCTTCAGTGAAATCCGTTTGCAAATCGGAGTGATAGATTAGAATCTAGAGCCAACGGTAAGTTTTCTATGTTAAACCATTACACCATTGAAAAACTGGTTACGTTTGCAATCGAAAGAAAAATGACTATAGTTGAAGAAGTAATGGCCCCTAAACTATGTTCTGGGATGAAAGTTACAGCTTCAGTGAAATCCGTTTGCAAATCGGAGTGATAGATTAGAATCTAGAGCCAACGGTAAGTTTTCTATGTTAAACCATTACACCATTGAAAAACTGGTTACGTTTGCAATCGAAAGAAAAATGACTATAGTTGAAGAAGTAATGGCCCCTAAACTATGTTCTGGGATGAAAGTTACAGCTTCAGTGAAATCCGTTTGCAAATCGGAGTGATAGATTAGAATCTAGAGCCAACGGTAAGTTTTCTATGTTAAACCATTACACCATTGAAAAACTGGTTACGTTTGCAATCGAAAGAAAAATGACTATAGTTGAAGAAGTAATGGCCCCTAAACTATGTTCTGGGATGAAAGTTACAGCTTCAGTGAAATCCGTTTGCAAATCGGAGTGATAGATTAGAATCTAGAGCCAACGGTAAGTTTTCTATGTTAAACCATTACACCATTGAAAAACTGGTTACGTTTGCAATCGAAAGAAAAATGACTATAGTTGAAGAAGTAATGGCCCCTAAACTATGTTCTGGGATGAAAGTTACAGCTTCAGTGAAATCCGTTTGCAAATCGGAGTGATAGATTAGAATCTAGAGCCAACGGTAAGTTTTCTATGTTAAACCATTACACCATTGAAAAACTGGTTACGTTTGCAATCGAAAGAAAAATGACTATAGTTGAAGAAGTAATGGCCCCTAAACTATGTTCTGGGATGAAAGTTACAGCTTCAGTGAAATCCGTTTGCAAATCGGAGTGATAGATTAGAATCTAGAGCCAACGGTAAGTTTTCTATGTTAAACCATTACACCATTGAAAAACTGGTTACGTTTGCAATCGAAAGAAAAATGACTATAGTTGAAGAAGTAATGGCCCCTAAACTATGTTCTGGGATGAAAGTTACAGCTTCAGTGAAATCCGTTTGCAAATCGGAGTGATAGATTAGAATCTAGAGCCAACGGTAAGTTTTCTATGTTAAACCATTACACCATTGAAAAACTGGTTACGTTTGCAATCGAAAGAAAAATGACTATAGTTGAAGAAGTAATGGCCCCTAAACTATGTTCTGGGATGAAAGTTACAGCTTCAGTGAAATCCGTTTGCAAATCGGAGTGATAGATTAGAATCTAGAGCCAACGGTAAGTTTTCTATGTTAAACCATTACACCATTGAAAAACTGGTTACGTTTGCAATCGAAAGAAAAATGACTATAGTTGAAGAAGTAATGGCCCCTAAACTATGTTCTGGGATGAAAGTTACAGCTTCAGTGAAATCCGTTTGCAAATCGGAGTGATAGATTAGAATCTAGAGCCAACGGTAAGTTTTCTATGTTAAACCATTACACCATTGAAAAACTGGTTACGTTTGCAATCGAAAGAAAAATGACTATAGTTGAAGAAGTAATGGCCCCTAAACTATGTTCTGGGATGAAAGTTACAGCTTCAGTGAAATCCGTTTGCAAATCGGAGTGATAGATTAGAATCTAGAGCCAACGGTAAGTTTTCTATGTTAAACCATTACACCATTGAAAAACTGGTTACGTTTGCAATCGAAAGAAAAATGACTATAGTTGAAGAAGTAATGGCCCCTAAACTATGTTCTGGGATGAAAGTTACAGCTTCAGTGAAATCCGTTTGCAAATCGGAGTGATAGATTAGAATCTAGAGCCAACGGTAAGTTTTCTATGTTAAACCATTACACCATTGAAAAACTGGTTACGTTTGCAATCGAAAGAAAAATGACTATAGTTGAAGAAGTAATGGCCCCTAAACTATGTTCTGGGATGAAAGTTACAGCTTCAGTGAAATCCGTTTGCAAATCGGAGTGATAGATTAGAATCTAGAGCCAACGGTAAGTTTTCTATGTTAAACCATTACACCATTGAAAAACTGGTTACGTTTGCAATCGAAAGAAAAATGACTATAGTTGAAGAAGTAATGGCCCCTAAACTATGTTCTGGGATGAAAGTTACAGCTTCAGTGAAATCCGTTTGCAAATCGGAGTGATAGATTAGAATCTAGAGCCAACGGTAAGTTTTCTATGTTAAACCATTACACCATTGAAAAACTGGTTACGTTTGCAATCGAAAGAAAAATGACTATAGTTGAAGAAGTAATGGCCCCTAAACTATGTTCTGGGATGAAAGTTACAGCTTCAGTGAAATCCGTTTGCAAATCGGAGTGATAGATTAGAATCTAGAGCCAACGGTAAGTTTTCTATGTTAAACCATTACACCATTGAAAAACTGGTTACGTTTGCAATCGAAAGAAAAATGACTATAGTTGAAGAAGTAATGGCCCCTAAACTATGTTCTGGGATGAAAGTTACAGCTTCAGTGAAATCCGTTTGCAAATCGGAGTGATAGATTAGAATCTAGAGCCAACGGTAAGTTTTCTATGTTAAACCATTACACCATTGAAAAACTGGTTACGTTTGCAATCGAAAGAAAAATGACTATAGTTGAAGAAGTAATGGCCCCTAAACTATGTTCTGGGATGAAAGTTACAGCTTCAGTGAAATCCGTTTGCAAATCGGAGTGATAGATTAGAATCTAGAGCCAACGGTAAGTTTTCTATGTTAAACCATTACACCATTGAAAAACTGGTTACGTTTGCAATCGAAAGAAAAATGACTATAGTTGAAGAAGTAATGGCCCCTAAACTATGTTCTGGGATGAAAGTTACAGCTTCAGTGAAATCCGTTTGCAAATCGGAGTGATAGATTAGAATCTAGAGCCAACGGTAAGTTTTCTATGTTAAACCATTACACCATTGAAAAACTGGTTACGTTTGCAATCGAAAGAAAAATGACTATAGTTGAAGAAGTAATGGCCCCTAAACTATGTTCTGGGATGAAAGTTACAGCTTCAGTGAAATCCGTTTGCAAATCGGAGTGATAGATTAGAATCTAGAGCCAACGGTAAGTTTTCTATGTTAAACCATTACACCATTGAAAAACTGGTTACGTTTGCAATCGAAAGAAAAATGACTATAGTTGAAGAAGTAATGGCCCCTAAACTATGTTCTGGGATGAAAGTTACAGCTTCAGTGAAATCCGTTTGCAAATCGGAGTGATAGATTAGAATCTAGAGCCAACGGTAAGTTTTCTATGTTAAACCATTACACCATTGAAAAACTGGTTACGTTTGCAATCGAAAGAAAAATGACTATAGTTGAAGAAGTAATGGCCCCTAAACTATGTTCTGGGATGAAAGTTACAGCTTCAGTGAAATCCGTTTGCAAATCGGAGTGATAGATTAGAATCTAGAGCCAACGGTAAGTTTTCTATGTTAAACCATTACACCATTGAAAAACTGGTTACGTTTGCAATCGAAAGAAAAATGACTATAGTTGAAGAAGTAATGGCCCCTAAACTATGTTCTGGGATGAAAGTTACAGCTTCAGTGAAATCCGTTTGCAAATCGGAGTGATAGATTAGAATCTAGAGCCAACGGTAAGTTTTCTATGTTAAACCATTACACCATTGAAAAACTGGTTACGTTTGCAATCGAAAGAAAAATGACTATAGTTGAAGAAGTAATGGCCCCTAAACTATGTTCTGGGATGAAAGTTACAGCTTCAGTGAAATCCGTTTGCAAATCGGAGTGATAGATTAGAATCTAGAGCCAACGGTAAGTTTTCTATGTTAAACCATTACACCATTGAAAAACTGGTTACGTTTGCAATCGAAAGAAAAATGACTATAGTTGAAGAAGTAATGGCCCCTAAACTATGTTCTGGGATGAAAGTTACAGCTTCAGTGAAATCCGTTTGCAAATCGGAGTGATAGATTAGAATCTAGAGCCAACGGTAAGTTTTCTATGTTAAACCATTACACCATTGAAAAACTGGTTACGTTTGCAATCGAAAGAAAAATGACTATAGTTGAAGAAGTAATGGCCCCTAAACTATGTTCTGGGATGAAAGTTACAGCTTCAGTGAAATCCGTTTGCAAATCGGAGTGATAGATTAGAATCTAGAGCCAACGGTAAGTTTTCTATGTTAAACCATTACACCATTGAAAAACTGGTTACGTTTGCAATCGAAAGAAAAATGACTATAGTTGAAGAAGTAATGGCCCCTAAACTATGTTCTGGGATGAAAGTTACAGCTTCAGTGAAATCCGTTTGCAAATCGGAGTGATAGATTAGAATCTAGAGCCAACGGTAAGTTTTCTATGTTAAACCATTACACCATTGAAAAACTGGTTACGTTTGCAATCGAAAGAAAAATGACTATAGTTGAAGAAGTAATGGCCCCTAAACTATGTTCTGGGATGAAAGTTACAGCTTCAGTGAAATCCGTTTGCAAATCGGAGTGATAGATTAGAATCTAGAGCCAACGGTAAGTTTTCTATGTTAAACCATTACACCATTGAAAAACTGGTTACGTTTGCAATCGAAAGAAAAATGACTATAGTTGAAGAAGTAATGGCCCCTAAACTATGTTCTGGGATGAAAGTTACAGCTTCAGTGAAATCCGTTTGCAAATCGGAGTGATAGATTAGAATCTAGAGCCAACGGTAAGTTTTCTATGTTAAACCATTACACCATTGAAAAACTGGTTACGTTTGCAATCGAAAGAAAAATGACTATAGTTGAAGAAGTAATGGCCCCTAAACTATGTTCTGGGATGAAAGTTACAGCTTCAGTGAAATCCGTTTGCAAATCGGAGTGATAGATTAGAATCTAGAGCCAACGGTAAGTTTTCTATGTTAAACCATTACACCATTGAAAAACTGGTTACGTTTGCAATCGAAAGAAAAATGACTATAGTTGAAGAAGTAATGGCCCCTAAACTATGTTCTGGGATGAAAGTTACAGCTTCAGTGAAATCCGTTTGCAAATCGGAGTGATAGATTAGAATCTAGAGCCAACGGTAAGTTTTCTATGTTAAACCATTACACCATTGAAAAACTGGTTACGTTTGCAATCGAAAGAAAAATGACTATAGTTGAAGAAGTAATGGCCCCTAAACTATGTTCTGGGATGAAAGTTACAGCTTCAGTGAAATCCGTTTGCAAATCGGAGTGATAGATTAGAATCTAGAGCCAACGGTAAGTTTTCTATGTTAAACCATTACACCATTGAAAAACTGGTTACGTTTGCAATCGAAAGAAAAATGACTATAGTTGAAGAAGTAATGGCCCCTAAACTATGTTCTGGGATGAAAGTTACAGCTTCAGTGAAATCCGTTTGCAAATCGGAGTGATAGATTAGAATCTAGAGCCAACGGTAAGTTTTCTATGTTAAACCATTACACCATTGAAAAACTGGTTACGTTTGCAATCGAAAGAAAAATGACTATAGTTGAAGAAGTAATGGCCCCTAAACTATGTTCTGGGATGAAAGTTACAGCTTCAGTGAAATCCGTTTGCAAATCGGAGTGATAGATTAGAATCTAGAGCCAACGGTAAGTTTTCTATGTTAAACCATTACACCATTGAAAAACTGGTTACGTTTGCAATCGAAAGAAAAATGACTATAGTTGAAGAAGTAATGGCCCCTAAACTATGTTCTGGGATGAAAGTTACAGCTTCAGTGAAATCCGTTTGCAAATCGGAGTGATAGATTAGAATCTAGAGCCAACGGTAAGTTTTCTATGTTAAACCATTACACCATTGAAAAACTGGTTACGTTTGCAATCGAAAGAAAAATGACTATAGTTGAAGAAGTAATGGCCCCTAAACTATGTTCTGGGATGAAAGTTACAGCTTCAGTGAAATCCGTTTGCAAATCGGAGTGATAGATTAGAATCTAGAGCCAACGGTAAGTTTTCTATGTTAAACCATTACACCATTGAAAAACTGGTTACGTTTGCAATCGAAAGAAAAATGACTATAGTTGAAGAAGTAATGGCCCCTAAACTATGTTCTGGGATGAAAGTTACAGCTTCAGTGAAATCCGTTTGCAAATCGGAGTGATAGATTAGAATCTAGAGCCAACGGTAAGTTTTCTATGTTAAACCATTACACCATTGAAAAACTGGTTACGTTTGCAATCGAAAGAAAAATGACTATAGTTGAAGAAGTAATGGCCCCTAAACTATGTTCTGGGATGAAAGTTACAGCTTCAGTGAAATCCGTTTGCAAATCGGAGTGATAGATTAGAATCTAGAGCCAACGGTAAGTTTTCTATGTTAAACCATTACACCATTGAAAAACTGGTTACGTTTGCAATCGAAAGAAAAATGACTATAGTTGAAGAAGTAATGGCCCCTAAACTATGTTCTGGGATGAAAGTTACAGCTTCAGTGAAATCCGTTTGCAAATCGGAGTGATAGATTAGAATCTAGAGCCAACGGTAAGTTTTCTATGTTAAACCATTACACCATTGAAAAACTGGTTACGTTTGCAATCGAAAGAAAAATGACTATAGTTGAAGAAGTAATGGCCCCTAAACTATGTTCTGGGATGAAAGTTACAGCTTCAGTGAAATCCGTTTGCAAATCGGAGTGATAGATTAGAATCTAGAGCCAACGGTAAGTTTTCTATGTTAAACCATTACACCATTGAAAAACTGGTTACGTTTGCAATCGAAAGAAAAATGACTATAGTTGAAGAAGTAATGGCCCCTAAACTATGTTCTGGGATGAAAGTTACAGCTTCAGTGAAATCCGTTTGCAAATCGGAGTGATAGATTAGAATCTAGAGCCAACGGTAAGTTTTCTATGTTAAACCATTACACCATTGAAAAACTGGTTACGTTTGCAATCGAAAGAAAAATGACTATAGTTGAAGAAGTAATGGCCCCTAAACTATGTTCTGGGATGAAAGTTACAGCTTCAGTGAAATCCGTTTGCAAATCGGAGTGATAGATTAGAATCTAGAGCCAACGGTAAGTTTTCTATGTTAAACCATTACACCATTGAAAAACTGGTTACGTTTGCAATCGAAAGAAAAATGACTATAGTTGAAGAAGTAATGGCCCCTAAACTATGTTCTGGGATGAAAGTTACAGCTTCAGTGAAATCCGTTTGCAAATCGGAGTGATAGATTAGAATCTAGAGCCAACGGTAAGTTTTCTATGTTAAACCATTACACCATTGAAAAACTGGTTACGTTTGCAATCGAAAGAAAAATGACTATAGTTGAAGAAGTAATGGCCCCTAAACTATGTTCTGGGATGAAAGTTACAGCTTCAGTGAAATCCGTTTGCAAATCGGAGTGATAGATTAGAATCTAGAGCCAACGGTAAGTTTTCTATGTTAAACCATTACACCATTGAAAAACTGGTTACGTTTGCAATCGAAAGAAAAATGACTATAGTTGAAGAAGTAATGGCCCCTAAACTATGTTCTGGGATGAAAGTTACAGCTTCAGTGAAATCCGTTTGCAAATCGGAGTGATAGATTAGAATCTAGAGCCAACGGTAAGTTTTCTATGTTAAACCATTACACCATTGAAAAACTGGTTACGTTTGCAATCGAAAGAAAAATGACTATAGTTGAAGAAGTAATGGCCCCTAAACTATGTTCTGGGATGAAAGTTACAGCTTCAGTGAAATCCGTTTGCAAATCGGAGTGATAGATTAGAATCTAGAGCCAACGGTAAGTTTTCTATGTTAAACCATTACACCATTGAAAAACTGGTTACGTTTGCAATCGAAAGAAAAATGACTATAGTTGAAGAAGTAATGGCCCCTAAACTATGTTCTGGGATGAAAGTTACAGCTTCAGTGAAATCCGTTTGCAAATCGGAGTGATAGATTAGAATCTAGAGCCAACGGTAAGTTTTCTATGTTAAACCATTACACCATTGAAAAACTGGTTACGTTTGCAATCGAAAGAAAAATGACTATAGTTGAAGAAGTAATGGCCCCTAAACTATGTTCTGGGATGAAAGTTACAGCTTCAGTGAAATCCGTTTGCAAATCGGAGTGATAGATTAGAATCTAGAGCCAACGGTAAGTTTTCTATGTTAAACCATTACACCATTGAAAAACTGGTTACGTTTGCAATCGAAAGAAAAATGACTATAGTTGAAGAAGTAATGGCCCCTAAACTATGTTCTGGGATGAAAGTTACAGCTTCAGTGAAATCCGTTTGCAAATCGGAGTGATAGATTAGAATCTAGAGCCAACGGTAAGTTTTCTATGTTAAACCATTACACCATTGAAAAACTGGTTACGTTTGCAATCGAAAGAAAAATGACTATAGTTGAAGAAGTAATGGCCCCTAAACTATGTTCTGGGATGAAAGTTACAGCTTCAGTGAAATCCGTTTGCAAATCGGAGTGATAGATTAGAATCTAGAGCCAACGGTAAGTTTTCTATGTTAAACCATTACACCATTGAAAAACTGGTTACGTTTGCAATCGAAAGAAAAATGACTATAGTTGAAGAAGTAATGGCCCCTAAACTATGTTCTGGGATGAAAGTTACAGCTTCAGTGAAATCCGTTTGCAAATCGGAGTGATAGATTAGAATCTAGAGCCAACGGTAAGTTTTCTATGTTAAACCATTACACCATTGAAAAACTGGTTACGTTTGCAATCGAAAGAAAAATGACTATAGTTGAAGAAGTAATGGCCCCTAAACTATGTTCTGGGATGAAAGTTACAGCTTCAGTGAAATCCGTTTGCAAATCGGAGTGATAGATTAGAATCTAGAGCCAACGGTAAGTTTTCTATGTTAAACCATTACACCATTGAAAAACTGGTTACGTTTGCAATCGAAAGAAAAATGACTATAGTTGAAGAAGTAATGGCCCCTAAACTATGTTCTGGGATGAAAGTTACAGCTTCAGTGAAATCCGTTTGCAAATCGGAGTGATAGATTAGAATCTAGAGCCAACGGTAAGTTTTCTATGTTAAACCATTACACCATTGAAAAACTGGTTACGTTTGCAATCGAAAGAAAAATGACTATAGTTGAAGAAGTAATGGCCCCTAAACTATGTTCTGGGATGAAAGTTACAGCTTCAGTGAAATCCGTTTGCAAATCGGAGTGATAGATTAGAATCTAGAGCCAACGGTAAGTTTTCTATGTTAAACCATTACACCATTGAAAAACTGGTTACGTTTGCAATCGAAAGAAAAATGACTATAGTTGAAGAAGTAATGGCCCCTAAACTATGTTCTGGGATGAAAGTTACAGCTTCAGTGAAATCCGTTTGCAAATCGGAGTGATAGATTAGAATCTAGAGCCAACGGTAAGTTTTCTATGTTAAACCATTACACCATTGAAAAACTGGTTACGTTTGCAATCGAAAGAAAAATGACTATAGTTGAAGAAGTAATGGCCCCTAAACTATGTTCTGGGATGAAAGTTACAGCTTCAGTGAAATCCGTTTGCAAATCGGAGTGATAGATTAGAATCTAGAGCCAACGGTAAGTTTTCTATGTTAAACCATTACACCATTGAAAAACTGGTTACGTTTGCAATCGAAAGAAAAATGACTATAGTTGAAGAAGTAATGGCCCCTAAACTATGTTCTGGGATGAAAGTTACAGCTTCAGTGAAATCCGTTTGCAAATCGGAGTGATAGATTAGAATCTAGAGCCAACGGTAAGTTTTCTATGTTAAACCATTACACCATTGAAAAACTGGTTACGTTTGCAATCGAAAGAAAAATGACTATAGTTGAAGAAGTAATGGCCCCTAAACTATGTTCTGGGATGAAAGTTACAGCTTCAGTGAAATCCGTTTGCAAATCGGAGTGATAGATTAGAATCTAGAGCCAACGGTAAGTTTTCTATGTTAAACCATTACACCATTGAAAAACTGGTTACGTTTGCAATCGAAAGAAAAATGACTATAGTTGAAGAAGTAATGGCCCCTAAACTATGTTCTGGGATGAAAGTTACAGCTTCAGTGAAATCCGTTTGCAAATCGGAGTGATAGATTAGAATCTAGAGCCAACTGTAAGTTTTCTATGTTAAACCATTACACCATTGAAAAACTGGTTACGTTTGCAATCGAAAGAAAAATGACTATAGTTGAAGAAGTAATGGCCCCTAAACTATGTTCTGGGATGAAAGTTACAGCTTCAGTGAAATCCGTTTGCAAATCGGAGTGATAGATTAGAATCTAGAGCCAACGGTAAGTTTTCTATGTTAAACCATTACACCATTGAAAAACTGGTTACGTTTGCAATCGAAAGAAAAATGACTATAGTTGAAGAAGTAATGGCCCCTAAACTATGTTCTGGGATGAAAGTTACAGCTTCAGTGAAATCCGTTTGCAAATCGGAGTGATAGATTAGAATCTAGAGCCAACGGTAAGTTTTCTATGTTAAACCAATTCCATTAATTTTTATTGAAATTTTAAAACAAACAAATATCAGTACATATACAACAGTACTGTAAATATTATTACAGTAGGGTAACAGTACAAACATATTATTAAATTTAATTCTCAAAGTATATTAATAACACGTTAACAGTATAGAATTGCATATATAATGTAGAGTTCTCTTTTTATATATATTCACATTGTATAGTTATAGATCAATTTGTTTAATGAGATTTGTATCTTTATTGGGTATAACCTTTAATATTAAATAATAATGCAGAATATTTTATTAAAATTGTCTAAAATAAATAAAAAGTAAAATAATAATCAATACTGTAAGTAATACAACAGAATCCTATTCAATTTTCAAAAATTATTTGTTATGCATTAGAAATATTTATTAAGCTTTGTATGGCATACAGAACTTGGTAAATGTTTTGTTTGAGAGCAATGCGTACATATGTGTTAATAATGCATATATGCGTATTTTCAAAAGTATTGTGAGACGCGTATATGTATGTTCACAGACCGCATATGTATATTTTACTAAGTATGGCAGAACGCGTACATACATGTTTATAAAGCGTAAATGCGTATTTTTAATTTCAAAAAAGTATTGCGGAACGCGTACATATGCTTCATTATATGTATGCGTAGTTTCGGGAATATAACTGGACGCGTACGTATATGCTTATGAAGCGTAAATGCGTATTTTTGTTATTTCTAAAAAAAAAAAAAAAAAGGTATTGCGGAACGCGTATATATGTTTCATAAAGCGTATGTATCTATTTTCGAAAATTATTGCAGAACGCGTACAGATATGGTTTCAGTGCGTATATGCATTCTTAAAAGTTATTATTACTGCTTAAGATATGCTTTAAATTCGTATATGCGTAAATAAAATTTTATTTCCTGCCACTCATTAACTCGTATGCTTATGTCTATAGAGCATATATTTGTATTTTAACAATACGCATATAACAGGTTATCATTTACGCGTAATCATATGCCTGTGATACATATATGCGTAATTAAAAATTTTAAAATTTCAATATAAAGTAGTTGAAAGATTACTCTTGAGTTCTTAAATGTATGCGACAGCTCTCAAACAAACCGAAGTATCAATACATATTAAAGTTTGGTGGGGTTATATTAAATTATAGTTGTTTGCATGAACCCATGAGTATAATCCAAAAAAGTATTCCTAATTAAATGAATAGGATTGAATTTATGAGAATATATTAATCGGACTAATCTAATTTGGTCTAATAGAACACAGTAAAGATTATACTAGCTTTACTTCTATAGGGTCCTCTCGACCTGGAAAGTGGGGGTATTTTTCAACCTCCCTTCAGAAATTCCAAGGAGTGGAACCCATTGGTTCAATCCATTAACTGTGTTTAATGTTATATGTTATATCCAATTGTAATATACCTGTAAGATTAGTTACATATTTAAGAACTGTAATATATATATGAAGTTCCAATTCTATAGTAAATTAGATATAGAACAATATCTATTAAACTAAACTAACTACAAACAAAAAAAAAACATTAACAAACATGTATTGTCATTCCCAATGTATGTTGCAGGAGTCAAAGTTAAGGTTTTAGATGTTGTTACCTTATGTGTAAGGAATCTATTATCTCAGTAGAAAACTAGTCTGGAGTTACCTGGTAATTAATTTTGTCCCACAGTGTAAGAGGTTCAGTATCCTAAAATTCCAATACTTTTGATTTTCTGTAAACCGTCGGCCAGAGTTTGACTCTATTCATAAAGGGCCCCATTGTACCACTCCTGATTGCCCAGGATTTTTCTGCTAAAATGTTAGATTCCACATTTTTAAGAATCTCCCCGAAGACTGGAATTTCTGATGATTTCCAATTAATGGCTATCTGGTTCTTAGTTGCTATAAATATATGATTTGCTATAAATCTTTCCTGAAATGGTAAATCTTCAGCACCAAAATGAAACAAAGCTAAACCTGGCGGAATGGTTTGGAGAGACGTGGGTAGTTTTTTCAAGAATTGTTCAATGGCTTTCCATAAAACTTTGATTTTAGGGCACTCCCACCAAATATGTTCCATGGTACCCGTCAGGTTACACCCCCTCCAACAAAGGGGAGATGATTGGATATCAAATTTAGCAATCTTTGCAGGGGTCATATACCATCGCCAAATGAGTTTAAATAGTCCTTCATGGTGGTTTATACAGTGAGATGATTTTTTCAATGTTCTAATTGCTTTTTCCCAATCTTCCGAATCTACTTCATATCCCAAAAAGTCCTGCCATTTTTTCAATTGCCATTTTGGAGTTTCCTCCTTTATTTCTAATAAAATTCTATAAAAGGTAGAGATGCCTTTTAATTTTATCCCCTCCTGTTGTACAATTTTTCTAATTTTAGGTGGTAAAAGTTCTGGATTATATGTGTGTGTGTTCATAAATTTATAAATTTTGTTATATATAGGTCTATCAGTGAGCGGGATACCAAAATCATTGGCTAGTTGATCAAATGGTATAATAGTACCATCCTCATTCAATAATTCTTCCAAGTAATCAATGTCATAATAATTAGTCCAATCTGCCAAATTAATATCTTTAATAACTGAGTGTAAAATATTCAAAGGTGTGGGCTTAGAGGTGGATAAAACGTCTTTCTTACAGAGTTTTAACAGTTCCTTCCAGATTTTTAGGGAGTTAGCTGTTATGGGATTATATATGTTTTGGTTCACTTTCCAAATTACTCTTGATTGAAGATATGGTTTGAGAGATCCATATGGAAGCTGTTCCTCTTCTATTGAAATCCATTGTTTGGAGTAATCTTCTAGCCAAATTGATCTAACTTGGTCTAAAATTGCCGCTTTATAATAATATTCTAGTTTAGGCACACCTAGACCTAGATTTGTAGTATGAGATGTAATAACTTTGTTTGAAACTCTGGATTTTTTGCCCATAAGAATATAGTTGTTTAGATCTTTTTGTAATTTATTAAAAAATGTTAGGGGAACTTTTATAGGAAGGTTTCTGAATAAGTAGAGTAATTGTGGTAGTACCATCATTTTGAAGGCCGCTGCTCTCCCCATCCAGGAGAATTCAAGTTTTGCCAATGAATCCAGTTTGGTTTTAAGTTTATTAAACCAAGGACTGTAGTTTTCCTTGTACAACTGGGAAATTTTTGGAGTGATTTGTACACCAAGGTATTTTAATTTTTTCTCGTTCCATAAATAATGGCTGGACTTTTTGAGATCTTCCTTCATTTTTTGTGAGACATTACATGGTAATACTACCGTTTTTTTCTGATTTAGTTTATAATATGAGACCATAGAATATTCATCTAATTCTATCTTAACATTTGGCAATGATATATTGGGTTTTTGTAAATACAAAATCACATCGTCTGCATAGAGACCTAACTTATGGGTAGTTTTATTTATTTTGATTCCATGAATTTGGGAGTTGTTTCTAATTTTTTGAGCTAATGGTTCTATAGATAAATTAAATATTAGTGGGGAGAGGGGGCAACCCTGACGGGTACCATTCTTGATATCAAATGGGCGTGAAATGGAGCCTGATGACATAACCCTGGCCGACGGTTGAGTATAAAGAGCTAGGATTGCTTTGTGAAGAAAATTGGGGAAACCAAACTTGGTCAAGACTCTAGAGAGGTACAACCAATTGACTCTGTCGAACGCCTTCTCCGCGTCTAAAGAGACGAGGAGGGTAGGCGTCCGACAGAGCCCTAACCTATGTATCAAATCCAACAATTTACGAGTTCCATCACTCGTTGATCTACCAGTGGTGAAACCGACCTGATCCGGATGTATAAGTTTTGGCATCAGTGGTGACAGTCTGTTGGCGATGATCTTAGCGTATATTTTAATGTCTGAATTAAGTAAAGAAATTGGTCGGTAACTACCTGGGTCAAGGGGGTCCTTATCTTCTTTGGGTATAGTGGATATTAAAGCTGTCAGCGATTCCCTAGGGAAAGCACCAGTGGTTACTATCTCATTAAACATATCTGTTAAAGGTTGTATAAGTATTTTTGTGAATTTTTTATAATAATCGTTGATGAAACCATCTGGTCCAGGCGCTTTATCTCTTTTAAGAGAAGCGATGGCAGCTTCAACCTCCTGTTGACGGAAAGGTACGTTTATAGATTTTTGTTCAAATTCTGTTAATGTTGGTAGATTAATTTTTTCTAAATATTTATCTATTTCTAAAATGTTTGGGGAATGAATGTTTGGGTCTTTTTCTAAATTATATAAGTCCTCATAGTAGGTAGCTAAAGTGTCTACAATGTCTTGGGGATGATGAATGTCGGTCTTTGTCCTGGGATGTCTAATTTTTAATATTCTTTGTCGAATTCTCCTACCCTTAATTTTTCTAGCCATGGCCTTCCCTGCTCTATTTTTATCATAATACCAGTGTTCTTTTAGAATTGTTTGCCATTTATCGTATTGGGAAAATAAACAGTCAGCTAACTCTTGTCTGGTTTCTTCTAGCATCCGGATCAGGTCTCGTCTCCCTCCAGCAAATACTTTCCCCTCTAACGTTCTAATTTTATTCAAAAGAAGATTGGTTTTTTCTTGATGTTTCTTTTTTTGAATTGCTCCTAATTTCATAAATACTCCGCGCATAAATGCTTTGTGAGCATTCCAAATATTTGTTTTAGATACATCATCTGTGTTGTTAAATTTGAAATATTCTACCAATTCTTTTTGTATTAGGGGGAAAGTATGTTCAGAATTAAGCGTATATTTATTTAATTTCCATATATATTGTTGTGGGGATGAATTTTTAAGCTGTATTGTAACAAATAATGGTGAGTGGTCCGACCATATTCTAGAGGCAATCTCAATGTCTGTGACTAGTGGCAAGGAATACCCATTGGTTAAACATAAATCAATTCGAGTAAATGATTGATGAATTGGAGAGTAATATGTATATTGTTTGTCAGTAGGATGCATACATCTCCACGTATCAAAGAGCTCATAGCTTGTTAAAGAGTTTTGTAAAATTGAATGAATTGATCTAGTTCTGGAGGTGCAGTCTATTTGGGGATCAACAACAGAATTAAAGTCCCCTAATATAAATAAATTTCCCTCTGTTTTTTTGGTTATCAATTTTAATTTTTTATTTATAAATTTTATCTGATGAGAATTGGGAGAGTATAAATTAACAAATGTGTAAGTTTGAGAATTGATTGTTCCTTTAACTATTACTAGTCGTCCGTCATCACTGGAGTAGGATTCCTTAACCACCAGCCCCAGACCATCTTTGACTGCTATACAGACACCTGCCTTTCTTTTATTATTTTTCATAGTAGAGTGAAAGATTTTTGAAAACTGATTAATCTTAAATTTTTCTGCTGTCAATTTTTTCAGGTGGGTTTCCTGCAAACAAATTATATCTATTTTATGTTCCTTAATTAATTTTTGGACCAAGAATCGTTTCCGGTATGAGTTCAGACCTCTCACATTAAGAGACATTACCTTAAAGTTCTGCGCCATACATCTGTGAGTATTTGATTAAGAAGTAAAAACTATATAATATATGAATTTCTCTCCGACTAGTTTCCTTAGTGCAACATCTATAGACGACATCTTTGCAATATTTGCATATCTTACTCCTGTTTGGAAATAAAAAAGTTAGGTAAAACATCCAAATGCATACAGTACCCATAATAGAGCAGCAACCTGGGAGTGAACAATAAATGAAATAAGAAACAACAAAGAAATTAGATAAACAAGTAGCAGCTTCACAGGTATCCGGTTCTACCTTCGATAACTGCTACTAGGATTAGTCCTTAATCCAATAAAACAAAGAATACAAGGACCTCCCAACAAAGAATTTCAGAAAAAGAAAAAAAAAAGCAAAAAACTAGAAATTTAGAAAAACAAGAAACAAAAAGAGTAACCTACAAATAGATCCTAGGACCTATTTAAAACAATGTCCACCAGTGTGGACTCAGAAAAGATGTCCTCCAATGGGGAAACTCCCAGGGAGAAGATCTAGTGGGGGGAAATAAGTTTGTGGTTGGACACTAATGCTCAAGTGCCACCTGTTGCCTCAGCCAATTTTTCTTTTTCTTTTTCTTTTTCCGGTGGTTGTTGTTGTGGTTGAGTAGTGTCCATCGGGACAGGAGAAGGTTTGAATGGGTTTGGCTTAATTGAAGTCGGTTTAGGAGCAATCGGAGGTCTGTATGACTTTTCTTTCTGCTGTTCTCTTGGGATAAAGACTGGAATGTTCCATCTGTGTAGAAGTTCCTTTCCTTCTTTTGGAGACTTGACTACATGTTTGATTCCATTGTCATTTACAATAAGTTTGATTGGGAAGCCCCAAGAGTACTTTATTTTGTTGTGTCTCAAGGTTGTAGTTACCTGGGAAAAGTTGCGTCGTGCCTGAAGAGTAGCTTGTGAAAGGTCTTGGTACAATCTGATGTTTTTATATTCTGGAGGTAAGCTTTTACCCTCTCTAGTGGTGCCCAGAAGCAGTTCCTTCACATGGAAAAAATGTATTCGCGTAATTACATCCCTGGGTAAGTGGTTAGGCAGATGACTAGGCTTGGGGAGTCGATGAGCTCTATCCACAGTGAGCTCACTTTTATTTAGTGCAGGAAATGTAGTGTGTAACATTTTGGCCACATAGTCTTTAAGTTCATCGTTGCCTACAGTTTCAGGAACACCTCTTAACTTTAAATTGTTCCTGCGATTCCTATCTTCGGCGTCCACAACCTTACTCTTCAACCATTCATTTTCTTGAATTACTGCTTTGTGCGATTCAACAAGTTCATTGTGTGCAGTAGCCATCTCTTCCATCCTGTTTTCAAGCATTTCAAACCTCTGTGCAGTGTCGTCGGCAAATTTATTCAAAAATCCAGCCATTGTATGTAGATCTCTTTGAAAATTTGAGATATTGTTTTTAGTTTCCAAGTGAAAAGATATCATAAAGTTTTTGAAAAAACTTTGCGTGATAAGTTGTTCCGATGCCGGTATAGATGCCAAGGAATCAGGTATCTCGGATGGATGCGTTAAAGTGTTTGATGGTCTCTGTACAGTCTGCAGGTTATATTCCGTTTGAGGGTCTGTGTCGTCCCTTCTATCTTCATTGTTGTCATCTTTTGGTTCTGTGGGACGCGTATATTTTTCCGCATACGCGTATGTGTTGGCAGTGGAACGCGTACTTTTTTCCGCGTACGCATGCGCATGTTCAGAGGGATGCGGAAGAGCTGCTATGGTAACGCGGCCAGCGGCATGCGTACTTTTTGATGCGTACGTACGCATTGGCGGTTTGAGCGGGCTTCTTTCCCGGTCTCCGCCAGATTCATCTTCCACCTCATCATAGTCCTCAGGGATGCCCCTAGGTCGGGGGGTATATAGGGGAGCAAATCTATTCCTCTGGGCAAGCGGTGGAGGTGTTTTGTAAATCTCCTCAGTGCTGTTGCTAGGCCTATAACGGTGGCCATCTTGGTTTCTCTCACTAGAAAAGTCAGTCAGTCTTTTAGGGGTTGTAGGAGGTGATTTCCTCCGATTTGTGGCTTTATTCCACTCCTGCGTCATCTCTAAGTCTTCACCCACCTTTTAAGTTGAAAATGAGGCAGCCAGGAACGCTTTTAGTAGCTGAATTTAGTGTCTGTCACAGAGAGCTGCAGGCTCAGGCTTCCATCAGTCTCTGTGGCTAGGCCACGCCCCCCCTTCTATGTTAAACCATTACACCATTGAAAAACTGGTTACGTTTGCAATCGAAAGAAAAATGACTATAGTTGAAGAAGTAATGGCCCCTAAACTATGTTCTGGGATGAAAGTTACAGCTTCAGTGAAATCCGTTTGCAAATCGGAGTGATAGATTAGAATCTAGAGCCAACGGTAAGTTTTCTATGTTAAACCATTACACCATTGAAAAACTGGTTACGTTTGCAATCGAAAGAAAAATGACTATAGTTGAAGAAGTAATGGCCCCTAAACTATGTTCTGGGATGAAAGTTACAGCTTCAGTGAAATCCGTTTGCAAATCGGAGTGATAGATTAGAATCTAGAGCCAACGGTAAGTTTTCTATGTTAAACCATTACACCATTGAAAAACTGGTTACGTTTGCAATCGAAAGAAAAATGACTATAGTTGAAGAAGTAATGGCCCCTAAACTATGTTCTGGGATGAAAGTTACAGCTTCAGTGAAATCCGTTTGCAAATCGGAGTGATAGATTAGAATCTAGAGCCAACGGTAAGTTTTCTATGTTAAACCATTGCACCATTGAAAAACTGGTTACGTTTGCAATCGAAAGAAAAATGACTATAGTTGAAGAAGTAATGGCCCCTAAACTATGTTCTGGGATGAAAGTTACAGCTTCAGTGAAATCCGTTTGCAAATCGGAGTGATAGATTAGAATCTAGAGCCAACGGTAAGTTTTCTATGTTAAACCATTACACCATTGAAAAACTGGTTACGTTTGCAATCGAAAGAAAAATGACTATAGTTGAAGAAGTAATGGCCCCTAAACTATGTTCTGGGATGAAAGTTACAGCTTCAGTGAAATCCGTTTGCAAATTGGAGTGATAGATTAGAATCTAGAGCCAACGGTAAGTTTTCTATGTTAAACCATTACACCATTGAAAAACTGGTTACGTTTGCAATCGAAAGAAAAATGACTATAGTTGAAGAAGTAATGGCCCCTAAACTATGTTCTGGGATGAAAGTTACAGCTTCAGTGAAATCCGTTTGCAAATCGGAGTGATAGATTAGAATCTAGAGCCAACGGTAAGTTTTCTATGTTAAACCATTACACCATTGAAAAACTGGTTACGTTTGCAATCGAAAGAAAAATGACTATAGTTGAAGAAGTAATGGCCCCTAAACTATGTTCTGGGATGAAAGTTACAGCTTCAGTGAAATCCGTTTGCAAATCGGAGTGATAGATTAGAATCTAGAGCCAACGGTAAGTTTTCTATGTTAAACCATTACACCATTGAAAAACTGGTTACGTTTGCAATCGAAAGAAAAATGACTATAGTTGAAGAAGTAATGGCCCCTAAACTATGTTCTGGGATGAAAGTTACAGCTTCAGTGAAATCCGTTTGCAAATCGGAGTGATAGATTAGAATCTAGAGCCAACGGTAAGTTTTCTATGTTAAACCATTACACCATTGAAAAACTGGTTACGTTTGCAATCGAAAGAAAAATGACTATAGTTGAAGAAGTAATGGCCCCTAAACTATGTTCTGGGATGAAAGTTACAGCTTCAGTGAAATCCGTTTGCAAATCGGAGTGATAGATTAGAATCTAGAGCCAACGGTAAGTTTTCTATGTTAAACCATTACACCATTGAAAAACTGGTTACGTTTGCAATCGAAAGAAAAATGACTATAGTTGAAGAAGTAATGGCCCCTAAACTATGTTCTGGGATGAAAGTTACAGCTTCAGTGAAATCCGTTTGCAAATCGGAGTGATAGATTAGAATCTAGAGCCAACGGTAAGTTTTCTATGTTAAACCATTACACCATTGAAAAACTGGTTACGTTTGCAATCGAAAGAAAAATGACTATAGTTGAAGAAGTAATGGCCCCTAAACTATGTTCTGGGATGAAAGTTACAGCTTCAGTGAAATCCGTTTGCAAATCGGAGTGATAGATTAGAATCTAGAGCCAACGGTAAGTTTTCTATGTTAAACCATTACACCATTGAAAAACTGGTTACGTTTGCAATCGAAAGAAAAATGACTATAGTTGAAGAAGTAATGGCCCCTAAACTATGTTCTGGGATGAAAGTTACAGCTTCAGTGAAATCCGTTTGCAAATCGGAGTGATAGATTAGAATCTAGAGCCAACGGTAAGTTTTCTATGTTAAACCATTACACCATTGAAAAACTGGTTACGTTTGCAATCGAAAGAAAAATGACTATAGTTGAAGAAGTAATGGCCCCTAAACTATGTTCTGGGATGAAAGTTACAGCTTCAGTGAAATCCGTTTGCAAATCGGAGTGATAGATTAGAATCTAGAGCCAACGGTAAGTTTTCTATGTTAAACCATTACACCATTGAAAAACTGGTTACGTTTGCAATCGAAAGAAAAATGACTATAGTTGAAGAAGTAATGGCCCCTAAACTATGTTCTGGGATGAAAGTTACAGCTTCAGTGAAATCCGTTTGCAAATCGGAGTGATAGATTAGAATCTAGAGCCAACGGTAAGTTTTCTATGTTAAACCATTACACCATTGAAAAACTGGTTACGTTTGCAATCGAAAGAAAAATGACTATAGTTGAAGAAGTAATGGCCCCTAAACTATGTTCTGGGATGAAAGTTACAGCTTCAGTGAAATCCGTTTGCAAATCGGAGTGATAGATTAGAATCTAGAGCCAACGGTAAGTTTTCTATGTTAAACCATTACACCATTGAAAAACTGGTTACGTTTGCAATCGAAAGAAAAATGACTATAGTTGAAGAAGTAATGGCCCCTAAACTATGTTCTGGGATGAAAGTTACAGCTTCAGTGAAATCCGTTTGCAAATCGGAGTGATAGATTAGAATCTAGAGCCAACGGTAAGTTTTCTATGTTAAACCATTACACCATTGAAAAACTGGTTACGTTTGCAATCGAAAGAAAAATGACTATAGTTGAAGAAGTAATGGCCCCTAAACTATGTTCTGGGATGAAAGTTACAGCTTCAGTGAAATCCGTTTGCAAATCGGAGTGATAGATTAGAATCTAGAGCCAACGGTAAGTTTTCTATGTTAAACCATTACACCATTGAAAAACTGGTTACGTTTGCAATCAAAAGAAAAATGACTATAGTTGAAGAAGTAATGGCCCCTAAACTATGTTCTGGGATGAAAGTTACAGCTTCAGTGAAATCCGTTTGCAAATCGGAGTGATAGATTAGAATCTAGAGCCAACGGTAAGTTTTCTATGTTAAACCATTACACCATTGAAAAACTGGTTACGTTTGCAATCGAAAGAAAAATGACTATAGTTGAAGAAGTAATGGCCCCTAAACTATGTTCTGGGATGAAAGTTACAGCTTCAGTGAAATCCGTTTGCAAATCGGAGTGATAGATTAGAATCTAGAGCCAACGGTAAGTTTTCTATGTTAAACCATTGCACCATTGAAAAACTGGTTACGTTTGCAATCGAAAGAAAAATGACTATAGTTGAAGAAGTAATGGCCCCTAAACTATGTTCTGGGATGAAAGTTACAGCTTCAGTGAAATCCGTTTGCAAATCGGAGTGATAGATTAGAATCTAGAGCCAACGGTAAATTTTCTATGTTAAACCATTACACCATTGAAAAACTGGTTACGTTTGCAATCGAAAGAAAAATGACTATAGTTGAAGAAGTAATGGCCCCTAAACTATGTTCTGGGATGAAAGTTACAGCTTCAGTGAAATCCGTTTGCAAATTGGAGTGATAGATTAGAATCTAGAGCCAACGGTAAGTTTTCTATGTTAAACCATTACACCATTGAAAAACTGGTTACGTTTGCAATCGAAAGAAAAATGACTATAGTTGAAGAAGTAATGGCCCCTAAACTATGTTCTGGGATGAAAGTTACAGCTTCAGTGAAATCCGTTTGCAAATCGGAGTGATAGATTAGAATCTAGAGCCAACGGTAAGTTTTCTATGTTAAACCATTACACCATTGAAAAACTGGTTACGTTTGCAATCGAAAGAAAAATGACTATAGTTGAAGAAGTAATGGCCCCTAAACTATGTTCTGGGATGAAAGTTACAGCTTCAGTGAAATCCGTTTGCAAATCGGAGTGATAGATTAGAATCTAGAGCCAACGGTAAGTTTTCTATGTTAAACCATTACACCATTGAAAAACTGGTTACGTTTGCAATCGAAAGAAAAATGACTATAGTTGAAGAAGTAATGGCCCCTAAACTATGTTCTGGGATGAAAGTTACAGCTTCAGTGAAATCCGTTTGCAAATCGGAGTGATAGATTAGAATCTAGAGCCAACGGTAAGTTTTCTATGTTAAACCATTACACCATTGAAAAACTGGTTACGTTTGCAATCGAAAGAAAAATGACTATAGTTGAAGAAGTAATGGCCCTTAAACTATGTTCTGGGATGAAAGTTACAGCTTCAGTGAAATCCGTTTGCAAATCGGAGTGATAGATTAGAATCTAGAGCCAACGGTAAATTTTCTATGTTAAACCATTACACCATTGAAAAACTGGTTACGTTTGCAATCGAAAGAAAAATGACTATAGTTGAAGAAGTAATGGCCCCTAAACTATGTTCTGGGATGAAAGTTACAGCTTCAGTGAAATCCGTTTGCAAATCGGAGTGATAGATTAGAATCTAGAGCCAACGGTAAGTTTTCTATGTTAAACCATTACACCATTGAAAAACTGGTTACGTTTGCAATCGAAAGAAAAATGACTATAGTTGAAGAAGTAATGGCCCCTAAACTATGTTCTGGGATGAAAGTTACAGCTTCAGTGAAATCCGTTTGCAAATCGGAGTGATAGATTAGAATCTAGAGCCAACGGTAAGTTTTCTATGTTAAACCATTACACCATTGAAAAACTGGTTACGTTTGCAATCGAAAGAAAAATGACTATAGTTGAAGAAGTAATGGCCCCTAAACTATGTTCTGGGATGAAAGTTACAGCTTCAGTGAAATCCGTTTGCAAATCGGAGTGATAGATTAGAATCTAGAGCCAACGGTAAGTTTTCTATGTTAAACCATTACACCATTGAAAAACTGGTTACGTTTGCAATCGAAAGAAAAATGACTATAGTTGAAGAAGTAATGGCCCCTAAACTATGTTCTGGGATGAAAGTTACAGCTTCAGTGAAATCCGTTTGCAAATCGGAGTGATAGATTAGAATCTAGAGCCAACGGTAAGTTTTCTATGTTAAACCATTACACCATTGAAAAACTGGTTACGTTTGCAATCGAAAGAAAAATGACTATAGTTGAAGAAGTAATGGCCCCTAAACTATGTTCTGGGATGAAAGTTACAGCTTCAGTGAAATCCGTTTGCAAATCGGAGTGATAGATTAGAATCTAGAGCCAACGGTAAGTTTTCTATGTTAAACCATTACACCATTGAAAAACTGGTTACGTTTGCAATCGAAAGAAAAATGACTATAGTTGAAGAAGTAATGGCCCCTAAACTATGTTCTGGGATGAAAGTTACAGCTTCAGTGAAATCCGTTTGCAAATCGGAGTGATAGATTAGAATCTAGAGCCAACGGTAAGTTTTCTATGTTAAACCATTACACCATTGAAAAACTGGTTACGTTTGCAATCGAAAGAAAAATGACTATAGTTGAAGAAGTAATGGCCCCTAAACTATGTTCTGGGATGAAAGTTACAGCTTCAGTGAAATCCGTTTGCAAATCGGAGTGATAGATTAGAATCTAGAGCCAACGGTAAGTTTTCTATGTTAAACCATTACACCATTGAAAAACTGGTTACGTTTGCAATCGAAAGAAAAATGACTATAGTTGAAGAAGTAATGGTCCCTAAACTATGTTCTGGGATGAAAGTTACAGCTTCAGTGAAATCCGTTTGCAAATCGGAGTGATAGATTAGAATCTAGAGCCAACGGTAAGTTTTCTATGTTAAACCATTACACCATTGAAAAACTGGTTACGTTTGCAATCGAAAGAAAAATGACTATAGTTGAAGAAGTAATGGCCCCTAAACTATGTTCTGGGATGAAAGTTACAGCTTCAGTGAAATCCGTTTGCAAATCGGAGTGATAGATTAGAATCTAGAGCCAACGGTAAGTTTTCTATGTTAAACCATTACACCATTGAAAAACTGGTTACGTTTGCAATCGAAAGAAAAATGACTATAGTTGAAGAAGTAATGGCCCCTAAACTATGTTCTGGGATGAAAGTTACAGCTTCAGTGAAATCCGTTTGCAAATCGGAGTGATAGATTAGAATCTAGAGCCAACGGTAAGTTTTCTATGTTAAACCATTACACCATTGAAAAACTGGTTACGTTTGCAATCGAAAGAAAAATGACTATAGTTGAAGAAGTAATGGCCCCTAAACTATGTTCTGGGATGAAAGTTACAGCTTCAGTGAAATCCGTTTGCAAATCGGAGTGATAGATTAGAATCTAGAGCCAACGGTAAGTTTTCTATGTTAAACCAATTCCATTAATTTTTATTGAAATTTTAAAACAAACAAATATCAGTACATATACAACAGTACTGTCAATATTATTACAGTAGGGTAACAGTACAAACATATTATTAAATTTAATTCTCAAAGTATATTAATAACACGTTAACAGTATAGAATTGCATATATAATGTAGAGTTCTCTTTTTATATATATTCACATTGTATAGTTATAGATCAATTTGTTTAATGAGATTTGTATCTTTATTGGGTATAACCTTTAATATTAAATAATAATGCAGAATATTTTATTAAAATTGTCTAAAATAAATAAAAAGTAAAATAATAATCAATACTGTAAGTAATACAACAGAATCCTATTCAATTTTCAAAAATTATTTGTTATGCATTAGAAATATTTATTAAGCTTTGTATGGCATACAGAACTTGGTAAATGTTTTGTTTGAGAGCAATGCGTACATATGTGTTAATAATGCATATATGCGTATTTTCAAAAGTATTGTGAGACGCGTATATGTATGTTCACAGACCGCATATGTATATTTTACTAAGTATGGCAGAACGCGTACATACATGTTTATAAAGCGTAAATGCGTATTTTTAATTTCAAAAAAGTATTGCGGAACGCGTACATATGCTTCATTATATGTATGCGTAGTTTCGGGAATATAACTGGACGCGTACGTATATGCTTATGAAGCGTAAATGCGTATTTTTGTTATTTCTAAAAAAAAAAAAAAAAAAAGGTATTGCGGAACGCGTATATATGTTTCATAAAGCGTATGTATCTATTTTCGAAAATTATTGCAGAACGCGTACAGATATGGTTTCAGTGCGTATATGCATTCTTAAAAGTTATTATTACTGCTTAAGATATGCTTTAAATTCGTATATGCGTAAATAAAATTTTATTTCCTGCCACTCATTAACTCGTATGCTTATGTCTATAGAGCATATATTTGTATTTTAACAATACGCATATAACAGGTTATCATTTACGCGTAATCATATGCCTGTGATACATATATGCGTAATTAAAAATTTTAAAATTTCAATATAAAGTAGTTGAAAGATTACTCTTGAGTTCTTAAATGTATGCGACAGCTCTCAAACAAACCGAAGTATCAATACATATTAAAGTTTGGTGGGGTTATATTAAATTATAGTTGTTTGCATGAACCCATGAGTATAATCCAAAAAAGTATTCCTAATTAAATGAATAGGATTGAATTTATGAGAATATATTAATCGGACTAATCTAATTTGGTCTAATAGAACACAGTAAAGATTATACTAGCTTTACTTCTATAGGGTCCTCTCGACCTGGAAAGTGGGGGTATTTTTCAACCTCCCTTCAGAAATTCCAAGGAGTGGAACCCATTGGTTCAATCCATTAACTGTGTTTAATGTTATATGTTATATCCAATTGTAATATACCTGTAAGATTAGTTACATATTTAAGAACTGTAATATATATATGAAGTTCCAATTCTATAGTAAATTAGATATAGAACAATATCTATTAAACTAAACTAACTACAAACAAAAAAAAAACATTAACAAACATGTATTGTCATTCCCAATGTATGTTGCAGGAGTCAAAGTTAAGGTTTTAGATGTTGTTACCTTATGTGTAAGGAATCTATTATCTCAGTAGAAAACTAGTCTGGAGTTACCTGGTAATTAATTTTGTCCCACAGTGTAAGAGGTTCAGTATCCTAAAATTCCAATACTTTTGATTTTCTGTAAACCGTCGGCCAGAGTTTGACTCTATTCATAAAGGGCCCCATTGTACCACTCCTGATTGCCCAGGATTTTTCTGCTAAAATGTTAGATTCCACATTTTTAAGAATCTCCCCGAAGACTGGAATTTCTGATGATTTCCAATTAATGGCTATCTGGTTCTTAGTTGCTATAAATATATGATTTGCTATAAATCTTTCCTGAAATGGTAAATCTTCAGCACCAAAATGAAACAAAGCTAAACCTGGCGGAATGGTTTGGAGAGACGTGGGTAGTTTTTTCAAGAATTGTTCAATGGCTTTCCATAAAACTTTGATTTTAGGGCACTCCCACCAAATATGTTCCATGGTACCCGTCAGGTTACACCCCCTCCAACAAAGGGGAGATGATTGGATATCAAATTTAGCAATCTTTGCAGGGGTCATATACCATCGCCAAATGAGTTTAAATAGTCCTTCATGGTGGTTTATACAGTGAGATGATTTTTTCAATGTTCTAATTGCTTTTTCCCAATCTTCCGAATCTACTTCATATCCCAAAAAGTCCTGCCATTTTTTCAATTGCCATTTTGGAGTTTCCTCCTTTATTTCTAATAAAATTCTATAAAAGGTAGAGATGCCTTTTAATTTTATCCCCTCCTGTTGTACAATTTTTCTAATTTTAGGTGGTAAAAGTTCTGGATTATATGTGTGTGTGTTCATAAATTTATAAATTTTGTTATATATAGGTCTATCAGTGAGCGGGATACCAAAATCATTGGCTAGTTGATCAAATGGTATAATAGTACCATCCTCATTCAATAATTCTTCCAAGTAATCAATGTCATAATAATTAGTCCAATCTGCCAAATTAATATCTTTAATAACTGAGTGTAAAATATTCAAAGGTGTGGGCTTAGAGGTGGATAAAACGTCTTTCTTACAGAGTTTTAACAGTTCCTTCCAGATTTTTAGGGAGTTAGCTGTTATGGGATTATATATGTTTTGGTTCACTTTCCAAATTACTCTTGATTGAAGATATAGTTTGAGAGATCCATATGGAAGCTGTTCCTCTTCTATTGAAATCCATTGTTTGGAGTAATCTTCTAGCCAAATTGATCTAACTTGGTCTAAAATTGCCGCTTTATAATAATATTCTAGTTTAGGCACACCTAGACCTAGATTTGTAGTATGAGATGTAATAACTTTGTTTGAAACTCTGGATTTTTTGCCCATAAGAATATAGTTGTTTAGATCTTTTTGTAATTTATTAAAAAATGTTAGGGGAACTTTTATAGGAAGGTTTCTGAATAAGTAGAGTAATTGTGGTAGTACCATCATTTTGAAGGCCGCTGCTCTCCCCATCCAGGAGAATTCAAGTTTTGCCAATGAATCCAGTTTGGTTTTAAGTTTATTAAACCAAGGACTGTAGTTTTCCTTGTACAACTGGGAAATTTTTGGAGTGATTTGTACACCAAGGTATTTTAATTTTTTCTCGTTCCATAAATAATGGCTGGACTTTTTGAGATCTTCCTTCATTTTTTGTGAGACATTACATGGTAATACTACCGTTTTTTTCTGATTTAGTTTATAATATGAGACCATAGAATATTCATCTAATTCTATCTTAACATTTGGCAATTATATATTGGGTTTTTGTAAATACAAAATCACATCGTCTGCATAGAGACCTAACTTATGGGTAGTTTTATTTATTTTGATTCCATGAATTTGGGAGTTGTTTCTAATTTTTTGAGCTAATGGTTCTATAGATAAATTAAATATTAGTGGGGAGAGGGGGCAACCCTGACGGGTACCATTCTTGATATCAAATGGGCGTGAAATGGAGCCTGATGACATAACCCTGGCCGACGGTTGAGTATAAAGAGCTAGGATTGCTTTGTGAAGAAAATTGGGGAAACCAAACTTGGTCAAGACTCTAGAGAGGTACAACCAATTGACTCTGTCGAACGCCTTCTCCGCGTCTAAAGAGACGAGGAGGGTAGGCGTCCGACAGAGCCCTAACCTATGTATCAAATCCAACAATTTACGAGTTCCATCACTCGTTGATCTACCAGTGGTGAAACCGACCTGATCCGGATGTATAAGTTTTGGCATCAGTGGTGACAGTCTGTTGGCGATGATCTTAGCGTATATTTTAATGTCTGAATTAAGTAAAGAAATTGGTCGGTAACTACCTGGGTCAAGGGGGTCCTTATCTTCTTTGGGTATAGTGGATATTAAAGCTGTCAGCGATTCCCTAGGGAAAGCACCAGTGGTTACTATCTCATTAAACATATCTGTTAAAGGTTGTATAAGTATTTTTGTGAATTTTTTATAATAATCGTTGATGAAACCATCTGGTCCAGGCGCTTTATCTCTTTTAAGAGAAGCGATGGCAGCTTCAACCTCCTGTTGACGGAAAGGTACGTTTATAGATTTTTGTTCAAATTCTGTTAATGTTGGTAGATTAATTTTTTCTAAATATTTATCTATTTCTAAAATGTTTGGGGAATGAATGTTTGGGTCTTTTTCTAAATTATATAAGTCCTCATAGTAGGTAGCTAAAGTGTCTACAATGTCTTGGGGATGATGAATGTCGGTCTTTGTCCTGGGATGTCTAATTTTTAATATTCTTTGTCGAATTCTCCTACCCTTAATTTTTCTAGCCATGGCCTTCCCTGCTCTATTTTTATCATAATACCAGTGTTCTTTTAGAATTGTTTGCCATTTATCGTATTGGGAAAATAAACAGTCAGCTAACTCTTGTCTGGTTTCTTCTAGCATCCGGATCAGGTCTCGTCTCCCTCCAGCAAATACTTTCCCCTCTAACGTTCTAATTTTATTCAAAAGAAGATTGGTTTTTTCTTGATGTTTCTTTTTTTGAATTGCTCCTAATTTCATAAATACTCCGCGCATAAATGCTTTGTGAGCATTCCAAATATTTGTTTTAGATACATCATCTGTGTTGTTAAATTTGAAATATTCTACCAATTCTTTTTGTATTAGGGGGAAAGTATGTTCAGAATTAAGCGTATATTTATTTAATTTCCATATATATTGTTGTGGGGATGAATTTTTAAGCTGTATTGTAACAAATAATGGTGAGTGGTCCGACCATATTCTAGAGGCAATCTCAATGTCTGTGACTAGTGGCAAGGAATACCCATTGGTTAAACATAAATCAATTCGAGTAAATGATTGATGAATTGGAGAGTAATATGTATATTGTTTGTCAGTAGGATGCATACATCTCCACGTATCAAAGAGCTCATAGCTTGTTAAAGAGTTTTGTAAAATTGAATGAATTGATCTAGTTCTGGAGGTGCAGTCTATTTGGGGATCAACAACAGAATTAAAGTCCCCTAATATAAATAAATTTCCCTCTGTTTTTTTGGTTATCAATTTTAATTTTTTATTTATAAATTTTATCTGATGAGAATTGGGAGAGTATAAATTAACAAATGTGTAAGTTTGAGAATTGATTGTTCCTTTAACTATTACTAGTCGTCCGTCATCACTGGAGTAGGATTCCTTAACCACCAGCCCCAGACCATCTTTGACTGCTATACAGACACCTGCCTTTCTTTTATTATTTTTCATAGTAGAGTGAAAGATTTTTGAAAACTGATTAATCTTAAATTTTTCTGCTGTCAATTTTTTCAGGTGGGTTTCCTGCAAACAAATTATATCTATTTTATGTTCCTTAATTAATTTTTGGACCAAGAATCGTTTCCGGTATGAGTTCAGACCTCTCACATTAAGAGACATTACCTTAAAGTTCTGCGCCATACATCTGTGAGTATTTGATTAAGAAGTAAAAACTATATAATATATGAATTTCTCTCCGACTAGTTTCCTTAGTGCAACATCTATAGACGACATCTTTGCAATATTTGCATATCTTACTCCTGTTTGGAAATAAAAAAGTTAGGTAAAACATCCAAATGCATACAGTACCCATAATAGAGCAGCAACCTGGGAGTGAACAATAAATGAAATAAGAAACAACAAAGAAATTAGATAAACAAGTAGCAGCTTCACAGGTATCCGGTTCTACCTTCGATAACTGCTACTAGGATTAGTCCTTAATCCAATAAAACAAAGAATACAAGGACCTCCCAACAAAGAATTTCAGAAAAAGAAAAAAAAAAGCAAAAAACTAGAAATTTAGAAAAACAAGAAACAAAAAGAATAACCTACAAATAGATCCTAGGACCTATTTAAAACAATGTCCACCAGTGTGGACTCAGAAAAGATGTCCTCCAATGGGGAAACTCCCAGGGAGAAGATCTAGTGGGGGGAAATAAGTTTGTGGTTGGACACTAATGCTCAAGTGCCACCTGTTGCCTCAGCCAATTTTTCTTTTTCTTTTTCTTTTTCCGGTGGTTGTTGTTGTGGTTGAGTAGTGTCCATCGGGACAGGAGAAGGTTTGAATGGGTTTGGCTTAATTGAAGTCGGTTTAGGAGCAATCGGAGGTCTGTATGACTTTTCTTTCTGCTGTTCTCTTGGGATAAAGACTGGAATGTTCCATCTGTGTAGAAGTTCCTTTCCTTCTTTTGGAGACTTGACTACATGTTTGATTCCATTGTCATTTACAATAAGTTTGATTGGGAAGCCCCAAGAGTACTTTATTTTGTTGTGTCTCAAGGTTGTAGTTACCTGGGAAAAGTTGCGTCGTGCCTGAAGAGTAGCTTGTGAAAGGTCTTGGTACAATCTGATGTCTTTATATTCTGGAGGTAAGCTTTTACCCTCTCTAGTGGTGCCCAGAAGCAGTTCCTTCACATGGAAAAAATGTATTCGCGTAATTACATCCCTGGGTAAGTGGTTAGGCAGATGACTAGGCTTGGGGAGTCGATGAGCTCTATCCACAGTGAGCTCACTTTTATTTAGTGCAGGAAATGTAGTGTGTAACATTTTGGCCACATAGTCTTTAAGTTCATCGTTGCCTACAGTTTCAGGAACACCTCTTAACTTTAAATTGTTCCTGCGATTCCTATCTTCGGCGTCCACAACCTTACTCTTCAACCATTCATTTTCTTGAATTACTGCTTTGTGCGATTCAACAAGTTCATTGTGTGCGGTAGCCATCTCTTCCATCCTGTTTTCAAGCATTTCAAACCTCTGTGCAGTGTCGTCGGCAAATTTATTCAAAAATCCAGCCATTGTATGTAGATCTCTTTGAAAATTTGAGATATTGTTTTTAGTTTCCAAGTGAAAAGATATCATAAAGTTTTTGAAAAAACTTTGCGTGATAAGTTGTTCCGATGCCGGTATAGATGCCAAGGAATCAGGTATCTCGGATGGATGCGTTAAAGTGTTTGATGGTCTCTGTACAGTCTGCAGGTTATATTCCGTTTGAGGGTCTGTGTCGTCCCTTCTATCTTCATTGTTGTCATCTTTTGGTTCTGTGGGACGCGTATATTTTTCCGCATACGCGTATGTGTTGGCAGTGGAACGCGTACTTTTTTCCGCGTACGCATGCGCATGTTCAGAGGGATGCGGAAGAGCTGCTATGGTAACGCGGCCAGCGGCATGCGTACTTTTTGATGCGTACGTACGCATTGGCGGTTTGAGCGGGCTTCTTTCCCGGTCTCCGCCAGATTCATCTTCCACCTCATCATAGTCCTCAGGGATGCCCCTAGGTCGGGGGGTATATAGGGGAGCAAATCTATTCCTCTGGGCAAGCGGTGGAGGTGTTTTGTAAATCTCCTCAGTGCTGTTGCTAGGCCTATAACGGTGGCCATCTTGGTTTCTCTCACTAGAAAAGTCAGTCAGTCTTTTAGGGGTTGTAGGAGGTGATTTCCTCCGATTTGTGGCTTTATTCCACTCCTGCGTCATCTCTAAGTCTTCACCCACCTTTTAAGTTGAAAATGAGGCAGCCAGGAACGCTTTTAGTAGCTGAATTTAGTGTCTGTCACAGAGAGCTGCAGGCTCAGGCTTCCATCAGTCTCTGTGGCTAGGCCACGCCCCCCTTTTCTATGTTAAACCATTACACCATTGAAAAACTGGTTACGTTTGCAATCGAAAGAAAAATGACTATAGTTGAAGAAGTAATGGCCCCTAAACTATGTTCTGGGATGAAAGTTACAGCTTCAGTGAAATCCGTTTGCAAATCGGAGTGATAGATTAGAATCTAGAGCCAACGGTAAGTTTTCTATGTTAAACCATTACACCATTGAAAAACTGGTTACGTTTGCAATCAAAAGAAAAATGACTATAGTTGAAGAAGTAATGGCCCCTAAACTATGTTCTGGGATGAAAGTTACAGCTTCAGTGAAATCCGTTTGCAAATCGGAGTGATAGATTAGAATCTAGAGCCAACGGTAAGTTTTCTATGTTAAACCATTACACCATTGAAAAACTGGTTACGTTTGCAATCGAAAGAAAAATGACTATAGTTGAAGAAGTAATGGCCCCTAAACTATGTTCTGGGATGAAAGTTACAGCTTCAGTGAAATCCGTTTGCAAATCGGAGTGATAGATTAGAATCTAGAGCCAACGGAAAGTTTTCTATGTTAAACCATTACACCATTGAAAAACTGGTTACGTTTGCAATCGAAAGAAAAATGACTATAGTTGAAGAAGTAATGGCCCCTAAACTATGTTCTGGGATGAAAGTTACAGCTTCAGTGAAATCCGTTTGCAAATCGGAGTGATAGATTAGAATCTAGAGCCAACGGTAAGTTTTCTATGTTAAACCATTACACCATTGAAAAACTGGTTACGTTTGCAATCGAAAGAAAAATGACTATAGTTGAAGAAGTAATGGCCCCTAAACTATGTTCTGGGATGAAAGTTACAGCTTCAGTGAAATCCGTTTGCAAATCGGAGTGATAGATTAGAATCTAGAGCCAACGGTAAGTTTTCTATGTTAAACCATTACACCATTGAAAAACTGGTTACGTTTGCAATCGAAAGAAAAATGACTATAGTTGAAGAAGTAATGGCCCCTAAACTATGTTCTGGGATGAAAGTTACAGCTTCAGTGAAATCCGTTTGCAAATCGGAGTGATAGATTAGAATCTAGAGCCAACGGTAAGTTTTCTATGTTAAACCATTACACCATTGAAAAACTGGTTACGTTTGCAATCGAAAGAAAAATGACTATAGTTGAAGAAGTAATGGCCCCTAAACTATGTTCTGGGATGAAAGTTACAGCTTCAGTGAAATCCGTTTGCAAATCGGAGTGATAGATTAGAATCTAGAGCCAACGGTAAGTTTTCTATGTTAAACCATTACACCATTGAAAAACTGGTTACGTTTGCAATCGAAAGAAAAATGACTATAGTTGAAGAAGTAATGGCCCCTAAACTATGTTCTGGGATGAAAGTTACAGCTTCAGTGAAATCCGTTTGCAAATCGGAGTGATAGATTAGAATCTAGAGCCAACGGTAAGTTTTCTATGTTAAACCATTACACCATTGAAAAACTGGTTACGTTTGCAATCGAAAGAAAAATGACTATAGTTGAAGAAGTAATGGCCCCTAAACTATGTTCTGGGATGAAAGTTACAGCTTCAGTGAAATCCGTTTGCAAATCGGAGTGATAGATTAGAATCTAGAGCCAACGGTAAGTTTTCTATGTTAAACCATTGCACCATTGAAAAACTGGTTACGTTTGCAATCGAAAGAAAAATGACTATAGTTGAAGAAGTAATGGCCCCTAAACTATGTTCTGGGATGAAAGTTACAGCTTCAGTGAAATCCGTTTGCAAATCGGAGTGATAGATTAGAATCTAGAGCCAACGGTAAATTTTCTATGTTAAACCATTACACCATTGAAAAACTGGTTACGTTTGCAATCGAAAGAAAAATGACTATAGTTGAAGAAGTAATGGCCCCTAAACTATGTTCTGGGATGAAAGTTACAGCTTCAGTGAAATCCGTTTGCAAATTGGAGTGATAGATTAGAATCTAGAGCCAACGGTAAGTTTTCTATGTTAAACCATTACACCATTGAAAAACTGGTTACGTTTGCAATCGAAAGAAAAATGACTATAGTTGAAGAAGTAATGGCCCCTAAACTATGTTCTGGGATGAAAGTTACAGCTTCAGTGAAATCCGTTTGCAAATCGGAGTGATAGATTAGAATCTAGAGCCAACGGTAAGTTTTCTATGTTAAACCATTACACCATTGAAAAACTGGTTACGTTTGCAATCGAAAGAAAAATGACTATAGTTGAAGAAGTAATGGCCCCTAAACTATGTTCTGGGATGAAAGTTACAGCTTCAGTGAAATCCGTTTGCAAATCGGAGTGATAGATTAGAATCTAGAGCCAACGGTAAGTTTTCTATGTTAAACCATTACACCATTGAAAAACTGGTTACGTTTGCAATCGAAAGAAAAATGACTATAGTTGAAGAAGTAATGGCCCCTAAACTATGTTCTGGGATGAAAGTTACAGCTTCAGTGAAATCCGTTTGCAAATCGGAGTGATAGATTAGAATCTAGAGCCAACGGTAAGTTTTCTATGTTAAACCATTACACCATTGAAAAACTGGTTACGTTTGCAATCGAAAGAAAAATGACTATAGTTGAAGAAGTAATGGCCCTTAAACTATGTTCTGGGATGAAAGTTACAGCTTCAGTGAAATCCGTTTGCAAATCGGAGTGATAGATTAGAATCTAGAGCCAACGGTAAATTTTCTATGTTAAACCATTACACCATTGAAAAACTGGTTACGTTTGCAATCGAAAGAAAAATGACTATAGTTGAAGAAGTAATGGCCCCTAAACTATGTTCTGGGATGAAAGTTACAGCTTCAGTGAAATCCGTTTGCAAATCGGAGTGATAGATTAGAATCTAGAGCCAACGGTAAGTTTTCTATGTTAAACCATTACACCATTGAAAAACTGGTTACGTTTGCAATCGAAAGAAAAATGACTATAGTTGAAGAAGTAATGGCCCCTAAACTATGTTCTGGGATGAAAGTTACAGCTTCAGTGAAATCCGTTTGCAAATCGGAGTGATAGATTAGAATCTAGAGCCAACGGTAAGTTTTCTATGTTAAACCATTACACCATTGAAAAACTGGTTACGTTTGCAATCGAAAGAAAAATGACTATAGTTGAAGAAGTAATGGCCCCTAAACTATGTTCTGGGATGAAAGTTACAGCTTCAGTGAAATCCGTTTGCAAATCGGAGTGATAGATTAGAATCTAGAGCCAACGGTAAGTTTTCTATGTTAAACCATTACACCATTGAAAAACTGGTTACGTTTGCAATCGAAAGAAAAATGACTATAGTTGAAGAAGTAATGGCCCCTAAACTATGTTCTGGGATGAAAGTTACAGCTTCAGTGAAATCCGTTTGCAAATCGGAGTGATAGATTAGAATCTAGAGCCAACGGTAAGTTTTCTATGTTAAACCATTACACCATTGAAAAACTGGTTACGTTTGCAATCGAAAGAAAAATGACTATAGTTGAAGAAGTAATGGCCCCTAAACTATGTTCTGGGATGAAAGTTACAGCTTCAGTGAAATCCGTTTGCAAATCGGAGTGATAGATTAGAATCTAGAGCCAACGGTAAGTTTTCTATGTTAAACCATTACACCATTGAAAAACTGGTTACGTTTGCAATCGAAAGAAAAATGACTATAGTTGAAGAAGTAATGGCCCCTAAACTATGTTCTGGGATGAAAGTTACAGCTTCAGTGAAATCCGTTTGCAAATCGGAGTGATAGATTAGAATCTAGAGCCAACGGTAAGTTTTCTATGTTAAACCATTACACCATTGAAAAACTGGTTACGTTTGCAATCGAAAGAAAAATGACTATAGTTGAAGAAGTAATGGCCCCTAAACTATGTTCTGGGATGAAAGTTACAGCTTCAGTGAAATCCGTTTGCAAATCGGAGTGATAGATTAGAATCTAGAGCCAACGGTAAGTTTTCTATGTTAAACCATTACACCATTGAAAAACTGGTTACGTTTGCAATCGAAAGAAAAATGACTATAGTTGAAGAAGTAATGGTCCCTAAACTATGTTCTGGGATGAAAGTTACAGCTTCAGTGAAATCCGTTTGCAAATCGGAGTGATAGATTAGAATCTAGAGCCAACGGTAAGTTTTCTATGTTAAACCATTACACCATTGAAAAACTGGTTACGTTTGCAATCGAAAGAAAAATGACTATAGTTGAAGAAGTAATGGCCCCTAAACTATGTTCTGGGATGAAAGTTACAGCTTCAGTGAAATCCGTTTGCAAATCGGAGTGATAGATTAGAATCTAGAGCCAACGGTAAGTTTTCTATGTTAAACCATTACACCATTGAAAAACTGGTTACGTTTGCAATCGAAAGAAAAATGACTATAGTTGAAGAAGTAATGGCCCCTAAACTATGTTCTGGGATGAAAGTTACAGCTTCAGTGAAATCCGTTTGCAAATCGGAGTGATAGATTAGAATCTAGAGCCAACGGTAAGTTTTCTATGTTAAACCATTACACCATTGAAAAACTGGTTACGTTTGCAATCGAAAGAAAAATGACTATAGTTGAAGAAGTAATGGCCCCTAAACTATGTTCTGGGATGAAAGTTACAGCTTCAGTGAAATCCGTTTGCAAATCGGAGTGATAGATTAGAATCTAGAGCCAACGGTAAGTTTTCTATGTTAAACCATTACACCATTGAAAAACTGGTTACGTTTGCAATCGAAAGAAAAATGACTATAGTTGAAGAAGTAATGGCCCCTAAACTATGTTCTGGGATGAAAGTTACAGCTTCAGTGAAATCCGTTTGCAAATCGGAGTGATAGATTAGAATCTAGAGCCAACGGTAAGTTTTCTATGTTAAACCATTACACCATTGAAAAACTGGTTACGTTTGCAATCGAAAGAAAAATGACTATAGTTGAAGAAGTAATGGCCCCTAAACTATGTTCTGGGATGAAAGTTACAGCTTCAGTGAAATCCGTTTGCAAATCGGAGTGATAGATTAGAATCTAGAGCCAACGGTAAGTTTTCTATGTTAAACCATTACACCATTGAAAAACTGGTTACGTTTGCAATCGAAAGAAAAATGACTATAGTTGAAGAAGTAATGGCCCCTAAACTATGTTCTGG
Source organism: Hyperolius riggenbachi (assembly GCF_040937935.1). Classification (NCBI taxonomy): domain Eukaryota; kingdom Metazoa; phylum Chordata; class Amphibia; order Anura; family Hyperoliidae; genus Hyperolius; species Hyperolius riggenbachi. The sequence goes on from NW_027152528.1 coordinate 65,770, forward strand.
GATGAAAGTTACAGCTTCAGTGAAATCCGTTTGCAAATCGGAGTGATAGATTAGAATCTAGAGCCAACGGTAAGTTTTCTATGTTAAACCATTACACCATTGAAAAACTGGTTACGTTTGCAATCGAAAGAAAAATGACTATAGTTGAAGAAGTAATGGCCCCTAAACTATGTTCTGGGATGAAAGTTACAGCTTCAGTGAAATCCGTTTGCAAATCGGAGTGATAGATTAGAATCTAGAGCCAACGGTAAGTTTTCTATGTTAAACCATTACACCATTGAAAAACTGGTTACGTTTGCAATCGAAAGAAAAATGACTATAGTTGAAGAAGTAATGGCCCCTAAACTATGTTCTGGGATGAAAGTTACAGCTTCAGTGAAATCCGTTTGCAAATCGGAGTGATAGATTAGAATCTAGAGCCAACGGTAAGTTTTCTATGTTAAACCATTACACCATTGAAAAACTGGTTACGTTTGCAATCGAAAGAAAAATGACTATAGTTGAAGAAGTAATGGCCCCTAAACTATGTTCTGGGATGAAAGTTACAGCTTCAGTGAAATCCGTTTGCAAATCGGAGTGATAGATTAGAATCTAGAGGGGGCGTGGCTACAGAGCATGGTGGCTGCCTGATCCATCAGCTCTGTAAAGGACACTGACAAAGCGGCTCACTGCGACTTCCACAGCACCCATCCACCGCTAAAAATGGCAGAGGATCGTTACAGAGACTCCCCAGAGTGGACCAGAGTGCAACCCAGGAGGAAAACTTATATTCCCAGACCAAGAAGACTGCTTGATCTTTTTGAGGAAGAAGAGCAAGATGGCGCCCGCCATGAGGACAGGGGACAATACCAAGGTACAGCACAGCGGATTCCAGCGCACCCAGGGCGTTTTGATGCCCTTAGACATGGCGAAATGTCACCCATCCACACCACCCACACCACCTTGCCACCTAGAAGCTCCTTCCATGGCACCCCAGAGTCCCCAGCTTCCAGAAGCAGAAGTCCGCTGAAGCAAGGAGGAATTCCGGAATTCAATACGGAATTCCGGAAAAAAGAAACGGAAAGCACACGGAAAGAGGTAGGCCAAGCTGTAATAACATCATCTCCAGAGACCAGCTATACAGACCCCTTCCTTGACATCCCTGAGACTGATCAGCCACTTACATTAGCAATGATGAAGGGCTTAATGCAAACCTTTAGATCTGCTTGGCAATGTGACATGCAGGCGATGACAGATGCTATGACAGCCATTGCCATAAAAACAGACAAAAGGGTCCTGGGAATAGAAGAGAAGCTGAAGGTGGTGACAGGAGCATATAACGAACTGGTGGCTTCTCATGAGGCACTAACGTTGGAAGTAAAGGAACTAAAGGAAAAACAGACAGATGCAGAAGATAGAAATAGGAGAAACAATATCAAATTGAGAGGAATTCCTGAAAATGTAACTACAAGTCAGCTCAGAGACTATGTGGGAGACGTGTTAAAAACAACTTTGCCAACATCTTCTGACATTGATAGAATCGTGGACAGAGTACACAGGCTGCCTAAGCCTGCTCACTTGGGCCCAAATGTACCAAGGGATGTGATCATGCGGGTACATTACTACCATATTAAAGAAGCTTTCTTGGACACTACTAGAAAAGGCCAGAGACTGCCAAAACCATACCAAGACCTAATCCTATATTCAGACTTGTCACAAAACACTCTTAAAGCAAGAAGAGCATTTTCTACTGTCACCACTACTTTAAGAGCCAACAAAATAGAATACTCATGGGGTTTCCCCACAAAACTGAGAGTAACAAGACAAGGGACCAGATATATATTTCATACACCTCAAGAAGGCCTGGACAAGATTGCGAATTGGAATATGCAGATCTCAGCTCCAAAGCACAGACCATATATCCAATCTATGGACACCACTCCTGCAGCTGACGACAAGGAGGAAGCTGGAAAATCCTCTGTTGCTGAAGCAAAAGACACTTGAAACATGATGGGATACTCAGTGTTCTTTTCTCACAAACTTTCCCCCCCAGAGAACTCTTCTCCATACTTTTTTTTTCTATTCTTCCCGGATACCATCTTGAGGAGGAGGAGAATTGTTCACACATATAGTCCACGGCTGTGGGCTAAGTTTCTGATGTTATGACCTGGATGGGTCATCAGTTTTTCTTGTTTGTTCTATATTATGTTGTTTTTGTTGTTGTAATTCTTATGTTTTTTCCTCTAGGTTGGACTGTTTTTGATGAGGACACTATTCCTAATATTTCTGTGAAATCTAGACTTTTTAGACTCTTCATATTTGTTCATGCATATTTCACTGATTTAACTGAAATTTTATATTCTATTGCATTAACTTCTTTTTCTCCCACCTTTCTAGTATATGCTTATGATTGTATTTTCTCCAAGAAAACTAAACAAGATACCATGAACACATCAATTAGAACCTTGATTACCACCAAATGTAAGTGCATTATTTTTTGTATGTATGTCCAGAACCATTAAAATTGTATCTCTAAATGTGAGAGGGTTGAACTCGCACAGAAAGAGATACCTGATCCAAAAACTAAGTAAAGACGAGGGAGCTGATGTGATGTGCTTGCAGGAGACCCATCTTAACAAAGAGGGGTCTACCAAGTTCAAATTATATCAGTTTTCTACTATATTTCACTCTACACTAAAAACAAAAAAAAAGGCAGGGGTATGTATAGCAATAAAAGATTCAATAGGATTTGAATTGCAAGAATCATTCAGTAGCAAAGATGGTAGAATGATTGTTTTGGTGGGGAAAATAGATACTCAACTGTATACAATAGTCAACATATATGTCCCAAATAGTGGCCAAATTAGATTTTTAAACAAGAAATTTAAAAAAATTGATAAAATGTCCAAAGGTAATTTATTAATTACAGGTGATTTTAATTTAGTAGTTGACCCATTGATAGATTGCTCATATCAGAAGAAAAAATTTCCCTCTACCCTACGACCTACCCTTATGAACAATGAGTTATATGATGCCTGGAGGTGTCTGCATCCAGGAGAGACTGACTACACTCATTATTCACCGGTTTTCAAATCTTATAATAGAATAGACTACTTGTTTACAGATAAATTCACACTCCCTTTAATTAAAAAAATTAATATCAATACAAGAACGTGGTCAGATCATTCCCCTATAGTATTTGAATTACAAGTGTTAGGCTCCCCACCCCCTACTTATACATGGAAAATGAATAAATATATTTTATACTCAGAACAATCAGCCCCACAAATTAAACAAAAAATAGAAGAATACTTTGAGCTAAACAATAGTAAGGACGTATCGAAAGCTACTATATGGAATGCCCATAAGGCATTTATAAGAGGAGTATTTATACAACAAGGCTCCATAGAAAAAAGAAAAAGAAAGGAAAAATATAATAATATCTTAAAAGAAATCAAAACTATGGAGAAGGCCATATTCGATAAAAAGGAAGTGACCCTAATACCTAAAGTAGAAGAAAAGAGAAAGGAACTTAGTGAAATGCTACACTGCCAATATGATAAGTGGCAATGTATCATGAAAGAAAATTGGTACTCAGATAGGGATAAGGCCGGTAAAATTATGGCAAGGAAGATTAAGGGACGAAGAATAGCTCATAGAATTCAAAAAATAAAACATCCAAAGAAAAATTTAACAGTGCACCACCCAAAAGAGATTGTAGATGCTTTGGCAACTTATTATGAATCTCTATACAACCTGAAACAAGAGGCAGAAGTACACCAACCCACCCAAATAGAAATTAAAAAGTACTTAGATAGTGTGGATCTTCCCACACTAGATGAGTTTGAAAAAAAACAAATTAATATCCCCTTTCAAATGAATGAGGTTGAAAGAGCAATCAAATCCCTCAAAAGAAATAAATCCCCAGGTATAGATGGTTTCCTAGGTGAATATTATATGAAACATATGAATCTGCTGAAAGCCCCCTTAACAGATCTATATAACGAAGTAGCTAAATTAGGTACCTTCCCCAAAGAATCATTAGAAGCTGTAATTTCACTAATACCAAAAGAAGACAAAGATTTAACTGATCCCAGTAGCTACAGGCCCATCTCTTTATTAAATGTCAATTTAAAAATTTATGCAAAAATAATAGCCAATAGAATAGACCCCCTAATTCCGAAACTAATTCACTTAGATCAGGTAGGATTCGTTAAAAATAGAATGACCAGTGATGCTACTAGAAAAGTTTTGGCAATACTACATGAGCTAGAATGTAATAAAAGGCCTTCTCTGTTAGTCTCTTTGGACGCAGAGAAGGCCTTTGATAGAGTAAACTGGACATATTTATCCACTGTACTAAATAAATTTGGTTGTGATGGTTTTTTACACCAAGCCATAATGGCCCTCTATACCAAGCCTTCAGCTAGAGTAATCTCTTCAGGCTCTCTTTCTGATCCATTCAACATCACTAACGGTACAAGACAAGGCTGCCCCTTATCACCATCAATTTTTATCTTAACATTGGAGCCACTTGCTCAAAAAATTAGAGACAATAAATTAATAAAAGGAGTCAAGATAGGAGATCAGGAGATGAAGTTAGGTTTATATGCGGATGACATATTGCTATATCTTCAGGATCCCAAAATATCATTAACGAATTTAGAATTAGAGCTCAGCCTTTTTTCAGAGGTCTCATATTACAAACTAAATAAAAATAAAACTGTGATCCTTCCCTGTAATTTAGATACCAACTCGATAAACTCTCTTAAAAAAATATCCCAATACTCATGGACAGAAAAAGCATTTAAATATTTAGGTATCTACATCACACCCACCATTGGCCAAATTTATAAAACAAATTATGAACCCTGGATATATGGGCTTAAAACCCAATTAGATTTATTAGCAAAATTAGAATTTTCATGGCTAGGGAGAGTTGCAGCTGTAAAAATGATGATCCTGCCTAGACTATTATATTTATTTAGAAACCTTCCTGTTAAAGTACCCCAGAAATTCTTTACCCCTATACAAAAAATGATCAACAAATTTGTAATATGTAACAAATCACCCAGATTCTCGTATGACATACTAACCTTACATGCTTCTGACTTGGGCCTTGGAGTACCAGATATTGGTCTATACTATAGAGCAACTATTTTAGAGCAATCTAGAGAGATTTGGATTGAAAGTAACAAACAATGGGTAACACTAGAACAATTACAACATCCTATTGTCCCTTATAAAAGTTTATTGGAAACCAAACTTCTGTGGAAATCAACATTAAAAATTCCCAACCCCATTACAGCTAATACTGTCAAGATTTGGAAGGATTTTACTCAAAGATGCACAAAGAATCCTATATCCACCAAGCAAATACCTATCCCATTGGGTAATATCCACAATGTAATAAAAAAGATTTCTATAGAAAATTGGGTAGAGAAAGGAATAACGACCGTAGATAAACTACTCCAAGACTCAAAGATGAAAGCATTTCAAGATATTGTAGAAGAATATGACATTCCAAGGTCAGAAGAATATAAATATCTAAAAATTCAGAAATTTTTTAAATATCACTTCCCCACTCCTATATTACTTCCTCCACTCATAGCTAAACTTTTATCCCCAGACCAGCAACATCTGAAAGGTACTGCAATATTTTACAGAACCTTGCTGACAAATAAGGGAGGCTCACCTGAATGGCAGCTCACAAAATGGCAACAATATTTCAGGGAAGACATAGAAAGGGAAGATTGGGAGAAATCTATGAGATCTCTGAAAAAGGCTTCTCATTGTATATCACATCATGAGAATTTACTTAAGATGCTATGGAGATGGTACCTGACTCCGAGTAAAATCTCCAAGTTTGACTCCAATGTCTCACCTTTATGTTGGAGGGGATGTGGAGATGAAGGCACCTTGGAACATATTTACTGGGAATGTCCCAAATTACAAGAAATGTGGAAAGAAATTGAGCTAATATTAAAAAAACTACCAGTAAGCCTATCCCACATCCCACCAAAAATGGCCCTATTACATCTAGATATTATAGATCTACCACCAAAAGAACGTATACTATACAACCATATTTTTGTAACTATAAGAACCCTATTAGCTGAAAATTGGAAAACTAAATATGTACCTGGTGCTGAGGAAATCATTAAGAGAGTCAATTTTAATCTATCGGCAGAAAAGAAATGGGCAATGAATACAGGGGTCCTTGAACCCTTTATGAGAAAGATAGAGTATTGGTCTTTAATCTACCCAGAGACGGAACTTTTTGATTATTAATAACATAAGGTATGCTGATATGGAGATAAATAGATGCAAGACTTCTGTTCTCTTCCTCTCATATTTTTAGAGATAACGAGAAAAATAAAAATAGAAATCTTATTTTGGTTCTAACGCACTCTGATACAATACTAACACATGACTCAGGTTTAGGTTTTCTTGTAATACTGAGTTTATGGAGAATAATAATAGAAAAAAAACGAAGAATAAGTTATGTTAAGTTTTCACTATCTTTATTAATAAAGTATAATAAGGAATACTGTTTAGTATAAAACAATGCTGTAGCTTTTGTAAGGTTGTTATCTTTTGTAGCCTAGTTCACCTGTCCTGCTGCCTAATTCACACTAAAATCTAACCTAGAAACCTGTCTGGATGGTTGCTGGTCAACCATCTAGTGGGGTGGATAAGATTGGCAGCTAGACACTCTGTTTATAGAAAAATGGCTCGGCTCCCTGGGATCTCTGTAGGGTGGTTTTATTCCCCCATTTCCCAGGTTGAGCTGAGTCCATTTAAGGAAAATATTGTACTATGGTGTTCTGGACTGCATACAAAATAGAGTTGTAGAAATATATCTTAACCAGGCTTGTATGTATACTAACTTTGTACACCCATAACAAGAGATTCTGCTTTATATATGATTATATATGTAATATATTATGTTATGTAAGATATATAAGACTTATTTATAAGTCTGATGTTGTTAAAAATTTTCAAAAACTGTTCAATAAAAATTATTGAAACATAGATTAGAATCTAGAGCCAACGGTAAGTTTTCTATGTTAAACCATTACACCATTGAAAAACTGGTTACGTTTGCAATCGAAAGAAAAATGACTATAGTTGAAGAAGTAATGGCCCCTAAACTATGTTCTGGGATGAAAGTTACAGCTTCAGTGAAATCCGTTTGCAAATCGGAGTGATAGATTAGAATCTAGAGCCAACGGTAAGTTTTCTATGTTAAACCATTACACCATTGAAAAACTGGTTACGTTTGCAATCGAAAGAAAAATGACTATAGTTGAAGAAGTAATGGCCCCTAAACTATGTTCTGGGATGAAAGTTACAGCTTCAGTGAAATCCGTTTGCAAATCGGAGTGATAGATTAGAATCTAGAGCCAACGGTAAGTTTTCTATGTTAAACCATTACACCATTGAAAAACTGGTTACGTTTGCAATCGAAAGAAAAATGACTATAGTTGAAGAAGTAATGGCCCCTAAACTATGTTCTGGGATGAAAGTTACAGCTTCAGTGAAATCCGTTTGCAAATCGGAGTGATAGATTAGAATCTAGAGCCAACGGTAAGTTTTCTATGTTAAACCATTACACCATTGAAAAACTGGTTACGTTTGCAATCGAAAGAAAAATGACTATAGTTGAAGAAGTAATGGCCCCTAAACTATGTTCTGGGATGAAAGTTACAGCTTCAGTGAAATCCATTTGCAAATCGGAGTGATAGATTAGAATCTAGAGCCAACGGTAAGTTTTCTATGTTAAACCATTACACCATTGAAAAACTGGTTACGTTTGCAATCGAAAGAAAAATGACTATAGTTGAAGAAGTAATGGCCCCTAAACTATGTTCTGGCATGAAAGTTACAGCTTCAGTGAAATCCGTTTGCAAATCGGAGTGATAGATTAGAATCTAGAGCCAACGGTAAGTTTTCTATGTTAAACCATTACACCATTGAAAAACTGGTTACGTTTGCAATCGAAAGAAAAATGACTATACTTGAAGAAGTAATGGCCCCTAAACTATGTTCTGGGATGAAAGTTACAGCTTCAGTGAAATCCGTTTGCAAATCGGAGTGATAGATTAGAATCTAGAGCCAACGGTAAGTTTTCTATGTTAAACCATTACACCATTGAAAAACTGGTTACGTTTGCAATCGAAAGAAAAATGACTATAGTTGAAGAAGTAATGGCCCCTAAACTATGTTCTGGGATGAAAGTTACAGCTTCAGTGAAATCCGTTTGCAAATCGGAGTGATAGATTAGAATCTAGAGCCAACGGTAAGTTTTCTATGTTAAACCATTACACCATTGAAAAACTGGTTACGTTTGCAATCGAAAGAAAAATGACTATAGTTGAAGAAGTAATGGCCCCTAAACTATGTTCTGGGATGAAAGTTACAGCTTCAGTGAAATCCGTTTGCAAATCGGAGTGATAGATTAGAATCTAGAGCCAACGGTAAGTTTTCTATGTTAAACCATTACACCATTGAAAAACTGGTTACGTTTGCAATCGAAAGAAAAATGACTATAGTTGAAGAAGTAATGGCCCCTAAACTATGTTCTGGGATGAAAGTTACAGCTTCAGTGAAATCCGTTTGCAAATCGGAGTGATAGATTAGAATCTAGAGCCAACGGTAAGTTTTCTATGTTAAACCATTACACCATTGAAAAACTGGTTACGTTTGCAATCGAAAGAAAAATGACTATAGTTGAAGAAGTAATGGCCCCTAAACTATGTTCTGGGATGAAAGTTACAGCTTCAGTGAAATCCGTTTGCAAATCAGAGTGATAGATTAGAATCTAGAGCCAACGGTAAGTTTTCTATGTTAAACCATTACACCATTGAAAAACTGGTTACGTTTGCAATCGAAAGAAAAATGACTATAGTTGAAGAAGTAATGGCCCCTAAACTATGTTCTGGGATGAAAGTTACAGCTTCAGTGAAATCCGTTTGCAAATCGGAGTGATAGATTAGAATCTAGAGCCAACGGTAAGTTTTCTATGTTAAACCATTACACCATTGAAAAACTGGTTACGTTTGCAATCGAAAGAAAAATGACTATAGTTGAAGAAGTAATGGCCCCTAAACTATGTTCTGGGATGAAAGTTACAGCTTCAGTGAAATCCGTTTGCAAATCGGAGTGATAGATTAGAATCTAGAGCCAACGGTAAGTTTTCTATGTTAAACCATTACACCATTGAAAAACTGGTTACGTTTGCAATCGAAAGAAAAATGACTATAGTTGAAGAAGTAATGGCCCCTAAACTATGTTCTGGGATGAAAGTTACAGCTTCAGTGAAATCCGTTTGCAAATCGGAGTGATAGATTAGAATCTAGAGCCAACGGTAAATTTTCTATGTTAAACCATTACACCATTGAAAAACTGGTTACGTTTGCAATCGAAAGAAAAATGACTATAGTTGAAGAAGTAATGGCCCCTAAACTATGTTCTGGGATGAAAGTTACAGCTTCAGTGAAATCCGTTTGCAAATCGGAGTGATAGATTAGAATCTAGAGCCAACGGTAAGTTTTCTATGTTAAACCATTACACCATTGAAAAACTGGTTACGTTTGCAATCGAAAGAAAAATGACTATAGTTGAAGAAGTAATGGCCCCTAAACTATGTTCTGGGATGAAAGTTACAGCTTCAGTGAAATCCGTTTGCAAATCGGAGTGATAGATTAGAATCTAGAGCCATTGAAAAACTGGTTACGTTTGCAATCGAAAGAAAAATGACTATAGTTGAAGAAGTAATGGCCCCTAAACTATGTTCTGGGATGAAAGTTACAGCTTCAGTGAAATCCGTTTGCAAATCGGAGTGATAGATTAGAATCTAGAGCCAACGGTAAGTTTTCTATGTTAAACCATTACACCATTGAAAAACTGGTTACGTTTGCAATCGAAAGAAAAATGACTATAGTTGAAGAAGTAATGGCCCCTAAACTATGTTCTGGGATGAAAGTTACAGCTTCAGTGAAATCCGTTTGCAAATCGGAGTGATAGATTAGAATCTAGAGCCAACGGTAAGTTTTCTATGTTAAACCATTACACCATTGAAAAACTGGTTACGTTTGCAATCGAAAGAAAAATGACTATAGTTGAAGAAGTAATGGCCCCTAAACTATGTTCTGGGATGAAAGTTACAGCTTCAGTGAAATCCGTTTGCAAATCGGAGTGATAGATTAGAATCTAGAGCCAACGGTAAGTTTTCTATGTTAAACCATTACACCATTGAAAAACTGGTTACGTTTGCAATCGAAAGAAAAATGACTATAGTTGAAGAAGTAATGGCCCCTAAACTATGTTCTGGGATGAAAGTTACAGCTTCAGTGAAATCCGTTTGCAAATCGGAGTGATAGATTAGAATCTAGAGCCAACGGTAAGTTTTCTATGTTAAACCATTACACCATTGAAAAACTGGTTACGTTTGCAATCGAAAGAAAAATGACTATAGTTGAAGAAGTAATGGCCCCTAAACTATGTTCTGGGATGAAAGTTACAGCTTCAGTGAAATCCGTTTGCAAATCGGAGTGATAGATTAGAATCTAGAGCCAACGGTAAGTTTTCTATGTTAAACCATTACACCATTGAAAAACTGGTTACGTTTGCAATCGAAAGAAAAATGACTATAGTTGAAGAAGTAATGGCCCCTAAACTATGTTCTGGGATGAAAGTTACAGCTTCAGTGAAATCCGTTTGCAAATCGGAGTGATAGATTAGAATCTAGAGCCAACGGTAAGTTTTCTATGTTAAACCATTACACCATTGAAAAACTGGTTACGTTTGCAATCGAAAGAAAAATGACTATAGTTGAAGAAGTAATGGCCCCTAAACTATGTTCTGGGATGAAAGTTACAGCTTCAGTGAAATCCGTTTGCAAATCGGAGTGATAGATTAGAATCTAGAGCCAACGGTAAGTTTTCTATGTTAAACCATTACACCATTGAAAAACTGGTTACGTTTGCAATCGAAAGAAAAATGACTATAGTTGAAGAAGTAATGGCCCCTAAACTATGTTCTGGGATGAAAGTTACAGCTTCAGTGAAATCCGTTTGCAAATCGGAGTGATAGATTAGAATCTAGAGCCAACGGTAAGTTTTCTATGTTAAACCATTGCACCATTGAAAAACTGGTTACGTTTGCAATCGAAAGAAAAATGACTATAGTTGAAGAAGTAATGGCCCCTAAACTATGTTCTGGGATGAAAGTTACAGCTTCAGTGAAATCCGTTTGCAAATCGGAGTGATAGATTAGAATCTAGAGCCAACGGTAAGTTTTCTATGTTAAACCATTGCACCATTGAAAAACTGGTTACGTTTGCAATCGAAAGAAAAATGACTATAGTTGAAGAAGTAATGGCCCCTAAACTATGTTCTGGGATGAAAGTTACAGCTTCAGTGAAATCCGTTTGCAAATCGGAGTGATAGATTAGAATCTAGAGCCAACGGTAAGTTTTCTATGTTAAACCATTACACCATTGAAAAACTGGTTACGTTTGCAATCGAAAGAAAAATGACTATAGTTGAAGAAGTAATGGCCCCTAAACTATGTTCTGGGATGAAAGTTACAGCTTCAGTGAAATCCGTTTGCAAATCGGAGTGATAGATTAGAATCTAGAGCCAACGGTAAGTTTTCTATGTTAAACCATTGCACCATTGAAAAACTGGTTACGTTTGCAATCGAAAGAAAAATGACTATAGTTGAAGAAGTAATGGCCCCTAAACTATGTTCTGGGATGAAAGTTACAGCTTCAGTGAAATCCGTTTGCAAATCGGAGTGATAGATTAGAATCTAGAGCCAACGGTAAGTTTTCTATGTTAAACCATTACACCATTGAAAAACTGGTTACGTTTGCAATCGAAAGAAAAATGACTATAGTTGAAGAAGTAATGGCCCCTAAACTATGTTCTGGGATGAAAGTTACAGCTTCAGTGAAATCCGTTTGCAAATCGGAGTGATAGATTAGAATCTAGAGCCAACAAGTAAGTTTTCTATGTTAAACCATTGCACCATTGAAAAAACTGGTTACGTTTGCAATCGAAAGAAAAATGACTATAGTTGAAGTAATGGCCCCTAAACTATGTTCTGGGATGAAAGTTACAGCTTCAGTGAAATCCGTTTGCAAATCGGAGTGATAGATTAGAATCTAGAGCCAACGGTAAGTTTTCTATGTTAAACCATTACACCATTGAAAAACTGGTTACGTTTGCAATCGAAAGAAAAATGACTATAGTTGAAGAAGTAATGGCCCCTAAACTATGTTCTGGGATGAAAGTTACAGCTTCAGTGAAATCCGTTTGCAAATCGGAGTGATAGATTAGAATCTAGAGCCAACGGTAAGTTTTCTATGTTAAACCATTACACCATTGAAAAACTGGTTACGTTTGCAATCGAAAGAAAAATGACTATAGTTGAAGAAGTAATGGCCCCTAAACTATGTTCTGGGATGAAAGTTACAGCTTCAGTGAAATCCGTTTGCAAATCGGAGTGATAGATTAGAATCTAGAGCCAACGGTAAGTTTTCTATGTTAAACCATTACACCATTGAAAAACTGGTTACGTTTGCAATCGAAAGAAAAATGACTATAGTTGAAGAAGTAATGGCCCCTAAACTATGTTCTGGGATGAAAGTTACAGCTTCAGTGAAATCCGTTTGCAAATCGGAGTGATAGATTAGAATCTAGAGCCAACGGTAAGTTTTCTATGTTAAACCATTACACCATTGAAAAACTGGTTACGTTTGCAATCGAAAGAAAAATGACTATAGTTGAAGAAGTAATGGCCCCTAAACTATGTTCTGGATGAAAGTTACAGCTTCAGTGAAATCCGTTTGCAAATCGGAGTGATAGATTAGAATCTATAGAGCCAACGGTAAGTTTTCTATGTTAAACCATTACACCATTGAAAAAACTGGTTACGTTTGCAATCGAAAGAAAAATGACTATAGTTGAAGAAGTAATGGCCCCTAAACTATGTTCTGGGATGAAAGTTACAGCTTCAGTGAAATCCGTTTGCAAATCGGAGTGATAGATTAGAATCTAGAGCCAACGGTAAGTTTTCTATGTTAAACCATTACACCATTGAAAAAACTGGTTACGTTTGCAATCGAAAGAAAAATGACTATAGTTGAAGAAGTAATGGCCCCTAAACTATGTTCTGGGATGAAAGTTACAGCTTCAGTGAAATCCGTTTGCAAATCGGAGTGATAGATTAGAATCTAGAGCCAACGGTAAGTTTTCTATGTTAAACCATTACACCATTGAAAAACTGGTTACGTTTGCAATCGAAAGAAAAATGACTATAGTTGAAGAAGTAATGGCCCCTAAACTATGTTCTGGGATGAAAGTTACAGCTTCAGTGAAATCCGTTTGCAAATCGGAGTGATAGATTAGAATCTAGAGCCAACGGTAAGTTTTCTATGTTAAACCATTACACCATTGAAAAACTGGTTACGTTTGCAATCGAAAGAAAAATGACTATAGTTGAAGAAGTAATGGCCCCTAAACTATGTTCTGGGATGAAAGTTACAGCTTCAGTGAAATCCGTTTGCAAATCGGAGTGATAGATTAGAATCTAGAGCCAACGGTAAGTTTTCTATGTTAAACCATTACACCATTGAAAAACTGGTTACGTTTGCAATCGAAAGAAAAATGACTATAGTTGAAGAAGTAATGGCCCCTAAACTATGTTCTGGGATGAAAGTTACAGCTTCAGTGAAATCCGTTTGCAAATCGGAGTGATAGATTAGAATCTAGAGCCAACGGTAAGTTTTCTATGTTAAACCATTACACCATTGAAAAACTGGTTACGTTTGCAATCGAAAGAAAAATGACTATAGTTGAAGAAGTAATGGCCCCTAAACTATGTTCTGGGATGAAAGTTACAGCTTCAGTGAAATCCGTTTGCAAATCGGAGTGATAGATTAGAATCTAGAGCCAACGGTAAGTTTTCTATGTTAAACCATTACACCATTGAAAACTGGTTACGTTTGCAATCGAAAGAAAAATGACTATAGTTGAAGAAGTAATGGCCCCTAAACTATGTTCTGGGATGAAAGTTACAGCTTCAGTGAAATCCGTTTGCAAATCGGAGTGATAGATTAGAATCTAGAGCCAACGTAAGTTTTCTATGTTAAACCATTACACCATTGAAAAACTGGTTACGTTTGCAATCGAAAGAAAAATGACTATAGTTGAAGAAGTAATGGCCCCTAAACTATGTTCTGGATGAAAGTTACAGCTTCAGTGAAATCCGTTTGCAAATCGGAGTGATAGATTAGAATCTAGAGCCAACGGTAAGTTTTCTATGTTAAACCATTACACCATTGAAAAACTGGTTACGTTTGCAATCGAAAGAAAAATGACTATAGTTGAAGAAGTAATGGCCCCTAAACTATGTTCTGGGATGAAAGTTACAGCTTCAGTGAAATCCGTTTGCAAATCAGAGTGATAGATTAGAATCTAGAGCCAACAGTAAGTTTTCTATGTTAAACCATTACACCATTGAAAAACTGGTTACGTTTGCAATCGAAAGAAAAATGACTATAGTTGAAGAAGTAATGGCCCCTAAACTATGTTCTGGGATGAAAGTTACAGCTTCAGTGAAATCCGTTTGCAAATCGGAGTGATAGATTAGAATCTAGAGCCAACGGTAAGTTTTCTATGTTAAACCATTGCACCATTGAAAAACTGGTTACGTTTGCAATCGAAAGAAAAATGACTATAGTTGAAGAAGTAATGGCCCCTAAACTATGTTCTGGGATGAAAGTTACAGCTTCAGTGAAATCCGTTTGCAAATCGGAGTGATAGATTAGAATCTAGAGCCAATGGTAAGTTTTCTATGTTAAACCATTACACCATTGAAAAACTGGTTACGTTTGCAATCGAAAGAAAAATGACTATAGTTGAAGAAGTAATGGCCCCTAAACTATGTTCTGGGATGAAAGTTACAGCTTCAGTGAAATCCGTTTGCAAATCGGAGTGATATATTAGAATCTAGAGCCAACGGTAAGTTTTCTATGTTAAACCATTACACCATTGAAAAACTGGTTATGTTTGCAATCGAAAGAAAAATGACTATAGTTGAAGAAGTAATGGCCCCTAAACTATGTTCTGGGATGAAAGTTACAGCTTCAGTGAAATCCGTTTGCAAATCGTAGTGATAGATTAGAATCTAGAGCCAACGGTAAGTTTTCTATGTTAAACCATTACACCATTGAAAAACTGGTTACGTTTGCAATCGAAAGAAAAATGACTATAGTTGAAGAAGTAATGGCCCCTAAACTATGTTCTGGGATGAAAGTTACAGCTTCAGTGAAATCCGTTTGCAAATCGAGTGATAGATTAGAATCTAGAGCCAACGGTAAGTTTTCTATGTTAAACCATTACACCATTGAAAAACTGGTTACGTTTGCAATCGAAAGAAAAATGACTATAGTTGAAGAAGTAATGGCCCCTAAACTATGTTCTGGGATGAAAGTTACAGCTTCAGTGAAATCCGTTTGCAAATCGGAGTGATAGATTAGAATCTAGAGCCAACGGTAAGTTTTCTATGTTAAACCATTACACCATTGAAAAACTGGTTACGTTTGCAATCGAAAGAAAAATGACTATAGTTGAAGAAGTAATGGCCCCTAAACTATGTTCTGGGATGAAAGTTACAGCTTCAGTGAAATCCGTTTGCAAATCAGAGTGATAGATTAGAATCTAGAGCCAACAGTAAGTTTTCTATGTTAAACCATTACACCATTGAAAAACTGGTTACGTTTGCAATCGAAGAAAAATGACTATAGTTGAAGAAGTAATGGCCCCTAAACTATGTTCTGGATGAAAGTTACAGCTTCAGTGAAATCCGTTTGCAAATCGGAGTGATAGATTAGAATCTAGAGCCAACAGTAAGTTTTCTATGTTAAACCATTGCACCATTGAAAAACTGGTTACGTTTGCAATCGAAAGAAAAATGACTATAGTTGAAGAAGTAATGGCCCCTAAACTATGTTCTGGGATGAAAGTTACAGCTTCAGTGAAATCCGTTTGCAAATCGGAGTGATAGATTAGAATCTAGAGCCAACGGTAAGTTTTCTATGTTAAACCATTACACCATTGAAAAACTGGTTACGTTTGCAATCGAAAGAAAAATGACTATAGTTGAAGAAGTAATGGCCCCTAAACTATGTTCTGGATGAAAGTTACAGCTTCAGTGAAATCCGTTTGCAAATCGGAGTGATAGATTAGAATCTAGAGCCAACGGTAAGTTTTCTATGTTAAACCATTACACCATTGAAAAACTGGTTACGTTTGCAATCGAAAGAAAAATGACTATAGTTGAAGAAGTAATGGCCCCTAAACTATGTTCTGGGATGAAAGTTACAGCTTCAGTGAAATCCGTTTGCAAATCGGAGTGATAGATTAGAATCTAGAGCCAACGGTAAGTTTTCTATGTTAAACCATTACACCATTGAAAAACTGGTTACGTTTGCAATCGAAAGAAAAATGACTATAGTTGAAGAAGTAATGGCCCCTAAACTATGTTCTGGGATGAAAGTTACAGCTTCAGTGAAATCCGTTTGCAAATCGGAGTGATAGATTAGAATCTAGAGCCAACGGTAAGTTTTCTATGTTAAACCATTACACCATTGAAAAACTGGTTACGTTTGCAATCGAAAGAAAAATGACTATAGTTGAAGAAGTAATGGCCCCTAAACTATGTTCTGGGATGAAAGTTACAGCTTCAGTGAAATCCGTTTGCAAATCGGAGTGATAGATTAGAATCTAGAGCCAACGGTAAGTTTTCTATGTTAAACCATTACACCATTGAAAAACTGGTTACGTTTGCAATCGAAAGAAAAATGACTATAGTTGAAGAAGTAATGGCCCCTAAACTATGTTCTGGGATGAAAGTTACAGCTTCAGTGAAATCCGTTTGCAAATCGGAGTGATAGATTAGAATCTAGAGCCAACGGTAAGTTTTCTATGTTAAACCATTACACCATTGAAAAACTGGTTACGTTTGCAATCGAAAGAAAAATGACTATAGTTGAAGAAGTAATGGCCCCTAAACTATGTTCTGGGATGAAAGTTACAGCTTCAGTGAAATCCGTTTGCAAATCGGAGTGATAGATTAGAATCTAGAGCCAACGGTAAGTTTTCTATGTTAAACCATTACACCATTGAAAAACTGGTTACGTTTGCAATCGAAAGAAAAATGACTATAGTTGAAGAAGTAATGGCCCCTAAACTATGTTCTGGGATGAAAGTTACAGCTTCAGTGAAATCCGTTTGCAAATCGGAGTGATAGATTAGAATCTAGAGCCAACGGTAAGTTTTCTATGTTAAACCATTACACCATTGAAAAACTGGTTACGTTTGCAATCGAAAGAAAAATGACTATAGTTGAAGAAGTAATGGCCCCTAAACTATGTTCTGGGATGAAAGTTACAGCTTCAGTGAAATCCGTTTGCAAATCGGAGTGATAGATTAGAATCTAGAGCCAACGGTAAGTTTTCTATGTTAAACCATTACACCATTGAAAAACTGGTTACGTTTGCAATCGAAAGAAAAATGACTATAGTTGAAGAAGTAATGGCCCCTAAACTATGTTCTGGGATGAAAGTTACAGCTTCAGTGAAATCCGTTTGCAAATCGGAGTGATAGATTAGAATCTAGAGCCAACGGTAAGTTTTCTATGTTAAACCATTACACCATTGAAAAACTGGTTACGTTTGCAATCGAAAGAAAAATGACTATAGTTGAAGAAGTAATGGCCCCTAAACTATGTTCTGGGATGAAAGTTACAGCTTCAGTGAAATCCGTTTGCAAATCGGAGTGATAGATTAGAATCTAGAGCCAACGGTAAGTTTTCTATGTTAAACCATTACACCATTGAAAAACTGGTTACGTTTGCAATCGAAAGAAAAATGACTATAGTTGAAGAAGTAATGGCCCCTAAACTATGTTCTGGGATGAAAGTTACAGCTTCAGTGAAATCCGTTTGCAAATCGGAGTGATAGATTAGAATCTAGAGCAACGGTAAGTTTTCTATGTTAAACCATTACACCATTGAAAAACTGGTTACGTTTGCAATCGAAAGAAAAATGACTATAGTTGAAGAAGTAATGCCCTAAACTATGTTCTGGGAT
>NW_027152529.1:0-82350 GCF_040937935.1 Hyperolius riggenbachi
GCAATAATTTTCGAAAATAGATACATACGCTTTATGAAACATATATACGCGTTCCGCAATACCTTTTTTTAGAAATAACAAAAATACGCATTTACGCTTCATAAGCATATACGTACGCGTCCAGTTATATTCCCGAAACTACGCATACATATAATGAAGCATATGTACGCGTTCCGCAATACTTTTTTTTAATTAAAAATACGCATTTACGCTTTATAAACATATATGTACGCGTTCTGCCATACTTAGTAAAATATACATATGCGGTCTATGAACATACATATACGCGTCTCACAATACTTTTGAAAATACGCATATATGCATTATTAACACATATGTACGCATTGCTCTCAAACAAAACATTTACCAAGTTCTGTATGCCATACAAAGCTTAATAAATATTTCTAATGCATAACAAATAATTTTTGAAAATTGAATAGGATTTTGTTGTATTACTTACAGTATTGATTATTATTTTACTTTTTATTTATTTTAGACAATTTTAATAAAATATTCTGCATTATTATTTAATATTAAAGGTTATACCCAATAAAGATACAAATCTCATTAAACAAATTGATCTATAACTATACAATGTGAATATATATAAAAAGAGAACTCTACATTATATATGCAATTCTATACTGTTAACGTGTTATTAATATACTTTGAGAATTAAATTTAATAATATGTTTGTACTGTTACCCTACTGTAATAATATTGACAGTACTGTTGTATATGTACTGATATTTGTTTGTTTTAAAATTTCAATAAAAATTAATGGAATTGGTTTAACATAGAAAACTTACCGTTGGCTCTCGATTCTAATCTATCACTCCGATTTGCAAACGGATTTCACTGAAGCTGTAACTTTCATCCCAGAACATAGTTTAGGGGCCATTACCTCTTCAACTATAGTCATTTTTCTTTCGATTGCAAACGTAACCAGTTTTTCAATGGTGTAATGGTTTAACATAGAAAACTTACCGTTGGCTCTCGATTCTAATCTATCACTCCGATTTGCAAACGGATTTCACTGAAGCTGTAACTTTCATCCCAGAACATAGTTTAGGGGCCATTACCTCTTCAACTATAGTCATTTTTCTTTCGATTGCAAACGTAACCAGTTTTTCAATGGTGTAATGGTTTAACATAGAAAACTTACCGTTGGCTCTCGATTCTAATCTATCACTCCGATTTGCAAACGGATTTCACTGAAGCTGTAACTTTCATCCCAGAACATAGTTTAGGGGCCATTACCTCTTCATCTATAGTCATTTTTCTTTCGATTGCAAACGTAACCAGTTTTTCAATGGTGTAATGGTTTAACATAGAAAACTTACCGTTGGCTCTCGATTCTAATCTATCACTCCGATTTGCAAACGGATTTCACTGAAGCTGTAACTTTCATCCCAGAACATAGTTTAGGGGCCATTACCTCTTCAACTATAGTCATTTTTCTTTCGATTGCAAACGTAACCAGTTTTTCAATGGTGTAATGGTTTAACATAGAAAACTTACCGTTGGCTCTCGATTCTAATCTATCACTCCGATTTGCAAACGGATTTCACTGAAGCTGTAACTTTCATCCCAGAACATAGTTTAGGGGCCATTACCTCTTCAACTATAGTCATTTTTCTTTCGATTGCAAACGTAACCAGTTTTTCAATGGTGTAATGGTTTAACATAGAAAACTTACCGTTGGCTCTCGATTCTAATCTATCACTCCGATTTGCAAACGGATTTCACTGAAGCTGTAACTTTCATCCCAGAACATAGTTTAGGGGCCATTACCTCTTCAACTATAGTCATTTTTCTTTCGATTGCAAACGTAACCAGTTTTTCAATGGTGTAATGGTTTAACATAGAAAACTTACCGTTGGCTCTCGATTCTAATCTATCACTCCGATTTGCAAACGGATTTCACTGAAGCTGTAACTTTCATCCCAGAACATAGTTTAGGGGCCATTACCTCTTCAACTATAGTCATTTTTCTTTCGATTGCAAACGTAACCAGTTTTTCAATGGTGTAATGGTTTAACATAGAAAACTTACCGTTGCCTCTCGATTCTAATCTATCACTCCGATTTGCTAACGGATTTCACTGAAGCTGTAACTTTCATCCCAGAACATAGTTTAGGGGCCATTACCTCTTCAACTATAGTCATTTTTCTTTCGATTGCAAACGTAACCAGTTTTTCAATGGTGTAATGGTTTAACATAGAAAACTTACCGTTGCCTCTCGATTCTAATCTATCACTCCGATTTGCTAACGGATTTCACTGAAGCTGTAACTTTCATCCCAGAACATAGTTTAGGGGCCATTACCTCTTCAACTATAGTCATTTTTCTTTCGATTGCAAACGTAACCAGTTTTTCAATGGTGTAATGGTTTAACATAGAAAACTTACCGTTGGCTCTCGATTCTAATCTATCACTCCGATTTGCAAACGGATTTCACTGAAGCTGTAACTTTCATCCCAGAACATAGTTTAGGGGCCATTACCTCTTCAACTATAGTCATTTTTCTTTCGATTGCAAACGTAACCAGTTTTTCAATGGTGTAATGGTTTAACATAGAAAACTTACCGTTGGCTCTCGATTCTAATCTATCACTCCGATTTGCAAACGGATTTCACTGAAGCTGTAACTTTCATCCCAGAACATAGTTTAGGGGCCATTACCTCTTCAACTATAGTCATTTTTCTTTCGATTGCAAACGTAACCAGTTTTTCAATGGTGTAATGGTTTAACATAGAAAACTTACCGTTGGCTCTCGATTCTAATCTATCACTCCGATTTGCAAACGGATTTCACTGAAGCTGTAACTTTCATCCCAGAACATAGTTTAGGGGCCATTACCTCTTCAACTATAGTCATTTTTCTTTCGATTGCAAACGTAACCAGTTTTTCAATGGTGTAATGGTTTAACATAGAAAACTTACCGTTGGCTCTCGATTCTAATCTATCACTCCGATTTGCAAACGGATTTCACTGAAGCTGTAACTTTCATCCCAGAACATAGTTTAGGGGCCATTACCTCTTCAACTATAGTCATTTTTCTTTCGATTGCAAACGTAACCAGTTTTTCAATGGTGTAATGGTTTAACATAGAAAACTTACCGTTGGCTCTCGATTCTAATCTATCACTCCGATTTGCAAACGGATTTCACTGAAGCTGTAACTTTCATCCCAGAACATAGTTTAGGGGCCATTACCTCTTCAACTATAGTCATTTTTCTTTCGATTGCAAACGTAACCAGTTTTTCAATGGTGTAATGGTTTAACATAGAAAACTTACCGTTGGCTCTCGATTCTAATCTATCACTCCGATTTGCAAACGGATTTCACTGAAGCTGTAACTTTCATCCCAGAACATAGTTTAGGGGCCATTACCTCTTCAACTATAGTCATTTTTCTTTCGATTGCAAACGTAACCAGTTTTTCAATGGTGTAATGGTTTAACATAGAAAACTTACCGTTGGCTCTCGATTCTAATCTATCACTCCGATTTGCAAACGGATTTCACTGAAGCTGTAACTTTCATCCCAGAACATAGTTTAGGGGCCATTACCTCTTCAACTATAGTCATTTTTCTTTCGATTGCAAACGTAACCAGTTTTTCAATGGTGTAATGGTTTAACATAGAAAACTTACCGTTGGCTCTCGATTCTAATCTATCACTCCGATTTGCAAACGGATTTCACTGAAGCTGTAACTTTCATCCCAGAACATAGTTTAGGGGCCATTACCTCTTCAACTATAGTCATTTTTCTTTCGATTGCAAACGTAACCAGTTTTTCAATGGTGTAATGGTTTAACATAGAAAACTTACCGTTGGCTCTCGATTCTAATCTATCACTCCGATTTGCAAACGGATTTCACTGAAGCTGTAACTTTCATCCCAGAACATAGTTTAGGGGCCATTACCTCTTCAACTATAGTCATTTTTCTTTCGATTGCAAACGTAACCAGTTTTTCAATGGTGTAATGGTTTAACATAGAAAACTTACCGTTGGCTCTCGATTCTAATCTATCACTCCGATTTGCAAACGGATTTCACTGAAGCTGTAACTTTCATCCCAGAACATAGTTTAGGGGCCATTACCTCTTCAACTATAGTCATTTTTCTTTCGATTGCAAACGTAACCAGTTTTTCAATGGTGTAATGGTTTAACATAGAAAACTTACCGTTGGCTCTCGATTCTAATCTATCACTCCGATTTGCAAACGGATTTCACTGAAGCTGTAACTTTCATCCCAGAACATAGTTTAGGGGCCATTACCTCTTCAACTATAGTCATTTTTCTTTCGATTGCAAACGTAACCAGTTTTTCAATGGTGTAATGGTTTAACATAGAAAACTTACCGTTGGCTCTCGATTCTAATCTATCACTCCGATTTGCAAACGGATTTCACTGAAGCTGTAACTTTCATCCCAGAACATAGTTTAGGGGCCATTACCTCTTCAACTATAGTCATTTTTCTTTCGATTGCAAACGTAACCAGTTTTTCAATGGTGTAATGGTTTAACATAGAAAACTTACCGTTGGCTCTCGATTCTAATCTATCACTCCGATTTGCAAACGGATTTCACTGAAGCTGTAACTTTCATCCCAGAACATAGTTTAGGGGCCATTACCTCTTCAACTATAGTCATTTTTCTTTCGATTGCAAACGTAACCAGTTTTTCAATGGTGTAATGGTTTAACATAGAAAACTTACCGTTGGCTCTCGATTCTAATCTATCACTCCGATTTGCAAACGGATTTCACTGAAGCTGTAACTTTCATCCCAGAACATAGTTTAGGGGCCATTACCTCTTCAACTATAGTCATTTTTCTTTCGATTGCAAACGTAACCAGTTTTTCAATGGTGTAATGGTTTAACATAGAAAACTTACCGTTGGCTCTCGATTCTAATCTATCACTCCGATTTGCAAACGGATTTCACTGAAGCTGTAACTTTCATCCCAGAACATAGTTTAGGGGCCATTACCTCTTCAACTATAGTCATTTTTCTTTCGATTGCAAACGTAACCAGTTTTTCAATGGTGTAATGGTTTAACATAGAAAACTTACCGTTGGCTCTCGATTCTAATCTATCACTCCGATTTGCAAACGGATTTCACTGAAGCTGTAACTTTCATCCCAGAACATAGTTTAGGGGCCATTACCTCTTCAACTATAGTCATTTTTCTTTCGATTGCAAACGTAACCAGTTTTTCAATGGTGTAATGGTTTAACATAGAAAACTTACCGTTGGCTCTCGATTCTAATCTATCACTCCGATTTGCAAACGGATTTCACTGAAGCTGTAACTTTCATCCCAGAACATAGTTTAGGGGCCATTACCTCTTCAACTATAGTCATTTTTCTTTCGATTGCAAACGTAACCAGTTTTTCAATGGTGTAATGGTTTAACATAGAAAACTTACCGTTGGCTCTCGATTCTAATCTATCACTCCGATTTGCAAACGGATTTCACTGAAGCTGTAACTTTCATCCCAGAACATAGTTTAGGGGCCATTACCTCTTCAACTATAGTCATTTTTCTTTCGATTGCAAACGTAACCAGTTTTTCAATGGTGTAATGGTTTAACATAGAAAACTTACCGTTGGCTCTCGATTCTAATCTATCACTCCGATTTGCAAACGGATTTCACTGAAGCTGTAACTTTCATCCCAGAACATAGTTTAGGGGCCATTACCTCTTCAACTATAGTCATTTTTCTTTCGATTGCAAACGTAACCAGTTTTTCAATGGTGTAATGGTTTAACATAGAAAACTTACCGTTGGCTCTCGATTCTAATCTATCACTCCGATTTGCAAACGGATTTCACTGAAGCTGTAACTTTCATCCCAGAACATAGTTTAGGGGCCATTACCTCTTCAACTATAGTCATTTTTCTTTCGATTGCAAACGTAACCAGTTTTTCAATGGTGTAATGGTTTAACATAGAAAACTTACCGTTGGCTCTCGATTCTAATCTATCACTCCGATTTGCAAACGGATTTCACTGAAGCTGTAACTTTCATCCCAGAACATAGTTTAGGGGCCATTACCTCTTCAACTATAGTCATTTTTCTTTCGATTGCAAACGTAACCAGTTTTTCAATGGTGTAATGGTTTAACATAGAAAACTTACCGTTGGCTCTCGATTCTAATCTATCACTCCGATTTGCAAACGGATTTCACTGAAGCTGTAACTTTCATCCCAGAACATAGTTTAGGGGCCATTACCTCTTCAACTATAGTCATTTTTCTTTCGATTGCAAACGTAACCAGTTTTTCAATGGTGTAATGGTTTAACATAGAAAACTTACCGTTGGCTCTCGATTCTAATCTATCACTCCGATTTGCAAACGGATTTCACTGAAGCTGTAACTTTCATCCCAGAACATAGTTTAGGGGCCATTACCTCTTCAACTATAGTCATTTTTCTTTCGATTGCAAACGTAACCAGTTTTTCAATGGTGTAATGGTTTAACATAGAAAACTTACCGTTGGCTCTCGATTCTAATCTATCACTCCGATTTGCAAACGGATTTCACTGAAGCTGTAACTTTCATCCCAGAACATAGTTTAGGGGCCATTACCTCTTCAACTATAGTCATTTTTCTTTCGATTGCAAACGTAACCAGTTTTTCAATGGTGTAATGGTTTAACATAGAAAACTTACCGTTGGCTCTCGATTCTAATCTATCACTCCGATTTGCAAACGGATTTCACTGAAGCTGTAACTTTCATCCCAGAACATAGTTTAGGGGCCATTACCTCTTCAACTATAGTCATTTTTCTTTCGATTGCAAACGTAACCAGTTTTTCAATGGTGTAATGGTTTAACATAGAAAACTTACCGTTGGCTCTCGATTCTAATCTATCACTCCGATTTGCAAACGGATTTCACTGAAGCTGTAACTTTCATCCCAGAACATAGTTTAGGGGCCATTACCTCTTCAACTATAGTCATTTTTCTTTCGATTGCAAACGTAACCAGTTTTTCAATGGTGTAATGGTTTAACATAGAAAACTTACCGTTGGCTCTCGATTCTAATCTATCACTCCGATTTGCAAACGGATTTCACTGAAGCTGTAACTTTCATCCCAGAACATAGTTTAGGGGCCATTACCTCTTCAACTATAGTCATTTTTCTTTCGATTGCAAACGTAACCAGTTTTTCAATGGTGTAATGGTTTAACATAGAAAACTTACCGTTGGCTCTCGATTCTAATCTATCACTCCGATTTGCAAACGGATTTCACTGAAGCTGTAACTTTCATCCCAGAACATAGTTTAGGGGCCATTACCTCTTCAACTATAGTCATTTTTCTTTCGATTGCAAACGTAACCAGTTTTTCAATGGTGTAATGGTTTAACATAGAAAACTTACCGTTGGCTCTCGATTCTAATCTATCACTCCGATTTGCAAACGGATTTCACTGAAGCTGTAACTTTCATCCCAGAACATAGTTTAGGGGCCATTACCTCTTCAACTATAGTCATTTTTCTTTCGATTGCAAACGTAACCAGTTTTTCAATGGTGTAATGGTTTAACATAGAAAACTTACCGTTGGCTCTCGATTCTAATCTATCACTCCGATTTGCAAACGGATTTCACTGAAGCTGTAACTTTCATCCCAGAACATAGTTTAGGGGCCATTACCTCTTCAACTATAGTCATTTTTCTTTCGATTGCAAACGTAACCAGTTTTTCAATGGTGTAATGGTTTAACATAGAAAACTTACCGTTGGCTCTCGATTCTAATCTATCACTCCGATTTGCAAACGGATTTCACTGAAGCTGTAACTTTCATCCCAGAACATAGTTTAGGGGCCATTACCTCTTCAACTATAGTCATTTTTCTTTCGATTGCAAACGTAACCAGTTTTTCAATGGTGTAATGGTTTAACATAGAAAACTTACCGTTGGCTCTCGATTCTAATCTATCACTCCGATTTGCAAACGGATTTCACTGAAGCTGTAACTTTCATCCCAGAACATAGTTTAGGGGCCATTACCTCTTCAACTATAGTCATTTTTCTTTCGATTGCAAACGTAACCAGTTTTTCAATGGTGTAATGGTTTAACATAGAAAACTTACCGTTGGCTCTCGATTCTAATCTATCACTCCGATTTGCAAACGGATTTCACTGAAGCTGTAACTTTCATCCCAGAACATAGTTTAGGGGCCATTACCTCTTCAACTATAGTCATTTTTCTTTCGATTGCAAACGTAACCAGTTTTTCAATGGTGTAATGGTTTAACATAGAAAACTTACCGTTGGCTCTCGATTCTAATCTATCACTCCGATTTGCAAACGGATTTCACTGAAGCTGTAACTTTCATCCCAGAACATAGTTTAGGGGCCATTACCTCTTCAACTATAGTCATTTTTCTTTCGATTGCAAACGTAACCAGTTTTTCAATGGTGTAATGGTTTAACATAGAAAACTTACCGTTGGCTCTCGATTCTAATCTATCACTCCGATTTGCAAACGGATTTCACTGAAGCTGTAACTTTCATCCCAGAACATAGTTTAGGGGCCATTACCTCTTCAACTATAGTCATTTTTCTTTCGATTGCAAACGTAACCAGTTTTTCAATGGTGTAATGGTTTAACATAGAAAACTTACCGTTGGCTCTCGATTCTAATCTATCACTCCGATTTGCAAACGGATTTCACTGAAGCTGTAACTTTCATCCCAGAACATAGTTTAGGGGCCATTACCTCTTCAACTATAGTCATTTTTCTTTCGATTGCAAACGTAACCAGTTTTTCAATGGTGTAATGGTTTAACATAGAAAACTTACCGTTGGCTCTCGATTCTAATCTATCACTCCGATTTGCAAACGGATTTCACTGAAGCTGTAACTTTCATCCCAGAACATAGTTTAGGGGCCATTACCTCTTCAACTATAGTCATTTTTCTTTCGATTGCAAACGTAACCAGTTTTTCAATGGTGTAATGGTTTAACATAGAAAACTTACCGTTGGCTCTCGATTCTAATCTATCACTCCGATTTGCAAACGGATTTCACTGAAGCTGTAACTTTCATCCCAGAACATAGTTTAGGGGCCATTACCTCTTCAACTATAGTCATTTTTCTTTCGATTGCAAACGTAACCAGTTTTTCAATGGTGTAATGGTTTAACATAGAAAACTTACCGTTGGCTCTCGATTCTAATCTATCACTCCGATTTGCTAACGGATTTCACTGAAGCTGTAACTTTCATCCCAGAACATAGTTTAGGGGCCATTACCTCTTCAACTATAGTCATTTTTCTTTCGATTGCAAACGTAACCAGTTTTTCAATGGTGTAATGGTTTAACATAGAAAACTTACCGTTGGCTCTCGATTCTAATCTATCACTCCGATTTGCAAACGGATTTCACTGAAGCTGTAACTTTCATCCCAGAACATAGTTTAGGGGCCATTACCTCTTCAACTATAGTCATTTTTCTTTCGATTGCAAACGTAACCAGTTTTTCAATGGTGTAATGGTTTAACATAGAAAACTTACCGTTGGCTCTCGATTCTAATCTATCACTCCGATTTGCAAACGGATTTCACTGAAGCTGTAACTTTCATCCCAGAACATAGTTTAGGGGCCATTACCTCTTCAACTATAGTCATTTTTCTTTCGATTGCAAACGTAACCAGTTTTTCAATGGTGTAATGGTTTAACATAGAAAACTTACCGTTGGCTCTCGATTCTAATCTATCACTCCGATTTGCAAACGGATTTCACTGAAGCTGTAACTTTCATCCCAGAACATAGTTTAGGGGCCATTACCTCTTCAACTATAGTCATTTTTCTTTCGATTGCAAACGTAACCAGTTTTTCAATGGTGTAATGGTTTAACATAGAAAACTTACCGTTGGCTCTCGATTCTAATCTATCACTCCGATTTGCAAACGGATTTCACTGAAGCTGTAACTTTCATCCCAGAACATAGTTTAGGGGCCATTACCTCTTCAACTATAGTCATTTTTCTTTCGATTGCAAACGTAACCAGTTTTTCAATGGTGTAATGGTTTAACATAGAAAACTTACCGTTGGCTCTCGATTCTAATCTATCACTCCGATTTGCAAACGGATTTCACTGAAGCTGTAACTTTCATCCCAGAACATAGTTTAGGGGCCATTACCTCTTCAACTATAGTCATTTTTCTTTCGATTGCAAACGTAACCAGTTTTTCAATGGTGTAATGGTTTAACATAGAAAACTTACCGTTGGCTCTCGATTCTAATCTATCACTCCGATTTGCAAACGGATTTCACTGAAGCTGTAACTTTCATCCCAGAACATAGTTTAGGGGCCATTACCTCTTCAACTATAGTCATTTTTCTTTCGATTGCAAACGTAACCAGTTTTTCAATGGTGTAATGGTTTAACATAGAAAACTTACCGTTGGCTCTCGATTCTAATCTATCACTCCGATTTGCAAACGGATTTCACTGAAGCTGTAACTTTCATCCCAGAACATAGTTTAGGGGCCATTACCTCTTCAACTATAGTCATTTTTCTTTCGATTGCAAACGTAACCAGTTTTTCAATGGTGTAATGGTTTAACATAGAAAACTTACCGTTGGCTCTCGATTCTAATCTATCACTCCGATTTGCAAACGGATTTCACTGAAGCTGTAACTTTCATCCCAGAACATAGTTTAGGGGCCATTACCTCTTCAACTATAGTCATTTTTCTTTCGATTGCAAACGTAACCAGTTTTTCAATGGTGTAATGGTTTAACATAGAAAACTTACCGTTGGCTCTCGATTCTAATCTATCACTCCGATTTGCAAACGGATTTCACTGAAGCTGTAACTTTCATCCCAGAACATAGTTTAGGGGCCATTACCTCTTCAACTATAGTCATTTTTCTTTCGATTGCAAACGTAACCAGTTTTTCAATGGTGTAATGGTTTAACATAGAAAACTTACCGTTGGCTCTCGATTCTAATCTATCACTCCGATTTGCAAACGGATTTCACTGAAGCTGTAACTTTCATCCCAGAACATAGTTTAGGGGCCATTACCTCTTCAACTATAGTCATTTTTCTTTCGATTGCAAACGTAACCAGTTTTTCAATGGTGTAATGGTTTAACATAGAAAACTTACCGTTGGCTCTCGATTCTAATCTATCACTCCGATTTGCAAACGGATTTCACTGAAGCTGTAACTTTCATCCCAGAACATAGTTTAGGGGCCATTACCTCTTCAACTATAGTCATTTTTCTTTCGATTGCAAACGTAACCAGTTTTTCAATGGTGTAATGGTTTAACATAGAAAACTTACCGTTGGCTCTCGATTCTAATCTATCACTCCGATTTGCAAACGGATTTCACTGAAGCTGTAACTTTCATCCCAGAACATAGTTTAGGGGCCATTACCTCTTCAACTATAGTCATTTTTCTTTCGATTGCAAACGTAACCAGTTTTTCAATGGTGTAATGGTTTAACATAGAAAACTTACCGTTGGCTCTCGATTCTAATCTATCACTCCGATTTGCAAACGGATTTCACTGAAGCTGTAACTTTCATCCCAGAACATAGTTTAGGGGCCATTACCTCTTCAACTATAGTCATTTTTCTTTCGATTGCAAACGTAA
The DNA here is from genome assembly GCF_040937935.1 of Hyperolius riggenbachi. Lineage (NCBI taxonomy): Eukaryota > Metazoa > Chordata > Amphibia > Anura > Hyperoliidae > Hyperolius > Hyperolius riggenbachi. Next base: position 11,626 of record NW_027152529.1, read on the forward strand.
CCAGTTTTTCAATGGTGTAATGGTTTAACATAGAAAACTTACCGTTGGCTCTCGATTCTAATCTATCACTCCGATTTGCAAACGGATTTCACTGAAGCTGTAACTTTCATCCCAGAACATAGTTTAGGGGCCATTACCTCTTCAACTATAGTCATTTTTCTTTCGATTGCAAACGTAACCAGTTTTTCAATGGTGTAATGGTTTAACATAGAAAACTTACCGTTGGCTCTCGATTCTAATCTATCACTCCGATTTGCAAACGGATTTCACTGAAGCTGTAACTTTCATCCCAGAACATAGTTTAGGGGCCATTACCTCTTCAACTATAGTCATTTTTCTTTCGATTGCAAACGTAACCAGTTTTTCAATGGTGTAATGGTTTAACATAGAAAACTTACCGTTGGCTCTCGATTCTAATCTATCACTCCGATTTGCAAACGGATTTCACTGAAGCTGTAACTTTCATCCCAGAACATAGTTTAGGGGCCATTACCTCTTCAACTATAGTCATTTTTCTTTCGATTGCAAACGTAACCAGTTTTTCAATGGTGTAATGGTTTAACATAGAAAACTTACCGTTGGCTCTCGATTCTAATCTATCACTCCGATTTGCAAACGGATTTCACTGAAGCTGTAACTTTCATCCCAGAACATAGTTTAGGGGCCATTACCTCTTCAACTATAGTCATTTTTCTTTCGATTGCAAACGTAACCAGTTTTTCAATGGTGTAATGGTTTAACATAGAAAACTTACCGTTGGCTCTCGATTCTAATCTATCACTCCGATTTGCAAACGGATTTCACTGAAGCTGTAACTTTCATCCCAGAACATAGTTTAGGGGCCATTACCTCTTCAACTATAGTCATTTTTCTTTCGATTGCAAACGTAACCAGTTTTTCAATGGTGTAATGGTTTAACATAGAAAACTTACCGTTGGCTCTCGATTCTAATCTATCACTCCGATTTGCAAACGGATTTCACTGAAGCTGTAACTTTCATCCCAGAACATAGTTTAGGGGCCATTACCTCTTCAACTATAGTCATTTTTCTTTCGATTGCAAACGTAACCAGTTTTTCAATGGTGTAATGGTTTAACATAGAAAACTTACCGTTGGCTCTCGATTCTAATCTATCACTCCGATTTGCAAACGGATTTCACTGAAGCTGTAACTTTCATCCCAGAACATAGTTTAGGGGCCATTACCTCTTCAACTATAGTCATTTTTCTTTCGATTGCAAACGTAACCAGTTTTTCAATGGTGTAATGGTTTAACATAGAAAACTTACCGTTGGCTCTCGATTCTAATCTATCACTCCGATTTGCAAACGGATTTCACTGAAGCTGTAACTTTCATCCCAGAACATAGTTTAGGGGCCATTACCTCTTCAACTATAGTCATTTTTCTTTCGATTGCAAACGTAACCAGTTTTTCAATGGTGTAATGGTTTAACATAGAAAACTTACCGTTGGCTCTCGATTCTAATCTATCACTCCGATTTGCAAACGGATTTCACTGAAGCTGTAACTTTCATCCCAGAACATAGTTTAGGGGCCATTACCTCTTCAACTATAGTCATTTTTCTTTCGATTGCAAACGTAACCAGTTTTTCAATGGTGTAATGGTTTAACATAGAAAACTTACCGTTGGCTCTCGATTCTAATCTATCACTCCGATTTGCAAACGGATTTCACTGAAGCTGTAACTTTCATCCCAGAACATAGTTTAGGGGCCATTACCTCTTCAACTATAGTCATTTTTCTTTCGATTGCAAACGTAACCAGTTTTTCAATGGTGTAATGGTTTAACATAGAAAACTTACCGTTGGCTCTCGATTCTAATCTATCACTCCGATTTGCAAACGGATTTCACTGAAGCTGTAACTTTCATCCCAGAACATAGTTTAGGGGCCATTACCTCTTCAACTATAGTCATTTTTCTTTCGATTGCAAACGTAACCAGTTTTTCAATGGTGTAATGGTTTAACATAGAAAACTTACCGTTGGCTCTCGATTCTAATCTATCACTCCGATTTGCAAACGGATTCACTGAAGCTGTAACTTTCATCCCAGAACATAGTTTAGGGGCCATTTACCTCTTCAACTATAGTCATTTTTCTTTCGATTGCAAACGTAACCAGTTTTTCAATGGTGTAATGGTTTAACATAGAAAACTTACCGTTGGCTCTCGATTCTAATCTATCACTCCGATTTGCAAACGGATTTCACTGAAGCTGTAACTTTCATCCCAGAACATAGTTTAGGGGCCATTACCTCTTCAACTATAGTCATTTTTCTTTCGATTGCAAACGTAACCAGTTTTTCAATGGTGTAATGGTTTAACATAGAAAACTTACCGTTGGCTCTCGATTCTAATCTATCACTCCGATTTGCAAACGGATTTCACTGAAGCTGTAACTTTCATCCCAGAACATAGTTTAGGGGCCATTACCTCTTCAACTATAGTCATTTTTCTTTCGATTGCAAACGTAACCAGTTTTTCAATGGTGTAATGGTTTAACATAGAAAACTTACCGTTGGCTCTCGATTCTAATCTATCACTCCGATTTGCAAACGGATTTCACTGAAGCTGTAACTTTCATCCCAGAACATAGTTTAGGGGCCATTACCTCTTCAACTATAGTCATTTTTCTTTCGATTGCAAACGTAACCAGTTTTTCAATGGTGTAATGGTTTAACATAGAAAACTTACCGTTGGCTCTCGATTCTAATCTATCACTCCGATTTGCAAACGGATTTCACTGAAGCTGTAACTTTCATCCCAGAACATAGTTTAGGGGCCATTACCTCTTCAACTATAGTCATTTTTCTTTCGATTGCAAACGTAACCAGTTTTTCAATGGTGTAATGGTTTAACATAGAAAACTTACCGTTGGCTCTCGATTCTAATCTATCACTCCGATTTGCAAACGGATTTCACTGAAGCTGTAACTTTCATCCCAGAACATAGTTTAGGGGCCATTACCTCTTCAACTATAGTCATTTTTCTTTCGATTGCAAACGTAACCAGTTTTTCAATGGTGTAATGGTTTAACATAGAAAACTTACCGTTGGCTCTCGATTCTAATCTATCACTCCGATTTGCAAACGGATTTCACTGAAGCTGTAACTTTCATCCCAGAACATAGTTTAGGGGCCATTACCTCTTCAACTATAGTCATTTTTCTTTCGATTGCAAACGTAACCAGTTTTTCAATGGTGTAATGGTTTAACATAGAAAACTTACCGTTGGCTCTCGATTCTAATCTATCACTCCGATTTGCAAACGGATTTCACTGAAGCTGTAACTTTCATCCCAGAACATAGTTTAGGGGCCATTACCTCTTCAACTATAGTCATTTTTCTTTCGATTGCAAACGTAACCAGTTTTTCAATGGTGTAATGGTTTAACATAGAAAACTTACCGTTGGCTCTCGATTCTAATCTATCACTCCGATTTGCAAACGGATTTCACTGAAGCTGTAACTTTCATCCCAGAACATAGTTTAGGGGCCATTACCTCTTCAACTATAGTCATTTTTCTTTCGATTGCAAACGTAACCAGTTTTTCAATGGTGTAATGGTTTAACATAGAAAACTTACCGTTGGCTCTCGATTCTAATCTATCACTCCGATTTGCAAACGGATTTCACTGAAGCTGTAACTTTCATCCCAGAACATAGTTTAGGGGCCATTACCTCTTCAACTATAGTCATTTTTCTTTCGATTGCAAACGTAACCAGTTTTTCAATGGTGTAATGGTTTAACATAGAAAACTTACCGTTGGCTCTCGATTCTAATCTATCACTCCGATTTGCAAACGGATTTCACTGAAGCTGTAACTTTCATCCCAGAACATAGTTTAGGGGCCATTACCTCTTCAACTATAGTCATTTTTCTTGCGATTGCAAACGTAACCAGTTTTTCAATGGTGTAATGGTTTAACATAGAAAACTTACCGTTGGCTCTCGATTCTAATCTATCACTCCGATTTGCAAACGGATTTCACTGAAGCTGTAACTTTCATCCCAGAACATAGTTTAGGGGCCATTACCTCTTCAACTATAGTCATTTTTCTTTCGATTGCAAACGTAACCAGTTTTTCAATGGTGTAATGGTTTAACATAGAAAACTTACCGTTGGCTCTCGATTCTAATCTATCACTCCGATTTGCAAACGGATTTCACTGAAGCTGTAACTTTCATCCCAGAACATAGTTTAGGGGCCATTACCTCTTCAACTATAGTCATTTTTCTTTCGATTGCAAACGTAACCAGTTTTTCAATGGTGTAATGGTTTAACATAGAAAACTTACCGTTGGCTCTCGATTCTAATCTATCACTCCGATTTGCAAACGGATTTCACTGAAGCTGTAACTTTCATCCCAGAACATAGTTTAGGGGCCATTACCTCTTCAACTATAGTCATTTTTCTTTCGATTGCAAACGTAACCAGTTTTTCAATGGTGTAATGGTTTAACATAGAAAACTTACCGTTGGCTCTCGATTCTAATCTATCACTCCGATTTGCAAACGGATTTCACTGAAGCTGTAACTTTCATCCCAGAACATAGTTTAGGGGCCATTACCTCTTCAACTATAGTCATTTTTCTTTCGATTGCAAACGTAACCAGTTTTTCAATGGTGTAATGGTTTAACATAGAAAACTTACCGTTGGCTCTCGATTCTAATCTATCACTCCGATTTGCAAACGGATTTCACTGAAGCTGTAACTTTCATCCCAGAACATAGTTTAGGGGCCATTACCTCTTCAACTATAGTCATTTTTCTTTCGATTGCAAACGTAACCAGTTTTTCAATGGTGTAATGGTTTAACATAGAAAACTTACCGTTGGCTCTCGATTCTAATCTATCACTCCGATTTGCAAACGGATTTCACTGAAGCTGTAACTTTCATCCCAGAACATAGTTTAGGGGCCATTACCTCTTCAACTATAGTCATTTTTCTTTCGATTGCAAACGTAACCAGTTTTTCAATGGTGTAATGGTTTAACATAGAAAACTTACCGTTGGCTCTCGATTCTAATCTATCACTCCGATTTGCAAACGGATTTCACTGAAGCTGTAACTTTCATCCCAGAACATAGTTTAGGGGCCATTACCTCTTCAACTATAGTCATTTTTCTTTCGATTGCAAACGTAACCAGTTTTTCAATGGTGTAATGGTTTAACATAGAAAACTTACCGTTGGCTCTCGATTCTAATCTATCACTCCGATTTGCAAACGGATTTCACTGAAGCTGTAACTTTCATCCCAGAACATAGTTTAGGGGCCATTACCTCTTCAACTATAGTCATTTTTCTTTCGATTGCAAACGTAACCAGTTTTTCAATGGTGTAATGGTTTAACATAGAAAACTTACCGTTGGCTCTCGATTCTAATCTATCACTCCGATTTGCAAACGGATTTCACTGAAGCTGTAACTTTCATCCCAGAACATAGTTTAGGGGCCATTACCTCTTCAACTATAGTCATTTTTCTTTCGATTGCAAACGTAACCAGTTTTTCAATGGTGTAATGGTTTAACATAGAAAACTTACCGTTCCGTTGCCTCTCGATTCTAATCTATCACTCCGATTTGCTAACGGATTTCACTGAAGCTGTAACTTTCATCCCAGAACATAGGTTTAGGGGCCATTACCTCTTCAACTATAGTCATTTTTCTTTCGATTGCAAACGTAACCAGTTTTTCAATGGTGTAATGGTTTAACATAGAAAACTTACCGTTGCCTCTCGATTCTAATCTATCACTCCGATTTGCTAACGGATTTCACTGAAGCTGTAACTTTCATCCCAGAACATAGTTTAGGGGCCATTACCTCTTCAACTATAGTCATTTTTCTTTCGATTGCAAACGTAACCAGTTTTTCAATGGTGTAATGGTTTACATAGAAAACTTACCGTTGCCTCTCGATTCTAATCTATCACCTCGATTTGCTAACGGATTTCACTGAAGCTGTAACTTTCATCCCAGAACATAGTTTAGGGGCCATTACCTCTTCAACTATAGTCATTTTTCTTGCGATTGCAAACGTAACCAGTTTTTCAATGGTGTAATGGTTTAACATAGAAAACTTACCGTTGGCTCTCGATTCTAATCTATCACTCCGATTTGCAAACGGATTTCACTGAAGCTGTAACTTTCATCCCAGAACATAGTTTAGGGGCCATTACCTCTTCAACTATAGTCATTTTTCTTTCGATTGCAAACGTAACCAGTTTTTTCAATGGTGTAATGGTTTAACATAGAAAACTTACCGTTGGCTCTCGATTCTAATCTATCACTCCGATTTGCAAACAGATTTCACTGAAGCTGTAACTTTCATCCCAGAACATAGTTTAGGGGCCATTACCTCTTCAACTATAGTCATTTTTCTTTCGATTGCAAACGTAACCAGTTTTTCAATGGTGTAATGGTTTAACATAGAAAACTTACCGTTGCCTCTCGATTCTAATCTATCACTCCGATTTGCTAACGGATTTCACTGAAGCTGTAACTTTCATCCCAGAACATAGTTTAGGGGCCATTACCTCTTCAACTATAGTCATTTTTCTTTCGATTGCAAACGTAACCAGTTTTTCAATGGTGTAATGGTTTAACATAGAAAACTTACCGTTGGCTCTCGATTCTAATCTATCACTCCGATTTGCAAACGGATTTCACTGAAGCTGTAACTTTCATCCCAGAACATAGTTTAGGGGCCATTACCTCTTCAACTATAGTCATTTTTCTTTCGATTGCAAACGTAACCAGTTTTTCAATGGTGTAATGGTTTAACATAGAAAACTTACCGTTGGCTCTCGATTCTAATCTATCACTCCGATTTGCAAACGGATTTCACTGAAGCTGTAACTTTCATCCCAGAACATAGTTTAGGGGCCATTACCTCTTCAACTATAGTCATTTTTCTTTCGATTGCAAACGTAACCAGTTTTTCAATGGTGTAATGGTTTAACATAGAAAACTTACCGTTGGCTCTCGATTCTAATCTATCACTCCGATTTGCAAACGGATTTCACTGAAGCTGTAACTTTCATCCCAGAACATAGTTTAGGGGCCATTACCTCTTCAACTATAGTCATTTTTCTTTCGATTGCAAACGTAACCAGTTTTTCAATGGTGTAATGGTTTAACATAGAAAACTTACCGTTGGCTCTCGATTCTAATCTATCACTCCGATTTGCAAACGGATTTCACTGAAGCTGTAACTTTCATCCCAGAACATAGTTTAGGGGCCATTACCTCTTCAACTATAGTCATTTTTCTTTCGATTGCAAACGTAACCAGTTTTTCAATGGTGTAATGGTTTAACATAGAAAACTTACCGTTGGCTCTCGATTCTAATCTATCACTCCGATTTGCAAACGGATTTCACTGAAGCTGTAACTTTCATCCCAGAACATAGTTTAGGGGCCATTACCTCTTCAACTATAGTCATTTTTCTTTCGATTGCAAACGTAACCAGTTTTTCAATGGTGTAATGGTTTAACATAGAAAACTTACCGTTGGCTCTCGATTCTAATCTATCACTCCGATTTGCAAACGGATTTCACTGAAGCTGTAACTTTCATCCCAGAACATAGTTTAGGGGCCATTACCTCTTCAACTATAGTCATTTTTCTTTCGATTGCAAACGTAACCAGTTTTTCAATGGTGTAATGGTTTAACATAGAAAACTTACCGTTGGCTCTCGATTCTAATCTATCACTCCGATTTGCAAACGGATTTCACTGAAGCTGTAACTTTCATCCCAGAACATAGTTTAGGGGCCATTACCTCTTCAACTATAGTCATTTTTCTTTCGATTGCAAACGTAACCAGTTTTTCAATGGTGTAATGGTTTAACATAGAAAACTTACCGTTGGCTCTCGATTCTAATCTATCACTCCCGATTTGCAAACGGATTTCACTGAAGCTGTAACTTTTATCCCAGAACATAGTTTAGGGGCCATTACCTCTTCAACTATAGTCATTTTTCTTTCGATTGCAAACGTAACCAGTTTTTCAATGGTGTAATGGTTTAACATAGAAAACTTACCGTTGGCTCTCGATTCTAATCTATCACTCCGATTTGCAAACGGATTTCACTGAAGCTGTAACTTTCATCCCAGAACATAGTTTAGGGGCCATTACCTCTTCAACTATAGTCATTTTTCTTTCGATTGCAAACGTAACCAGTTTTTCAATGGTGTAATGGTTTAACATAGAAAACTTACCGTTGGCTCTCGATTCTAATCTATCACTCCGATTTGCAAACGGATTTCACTGAAGCTGTAACTTTCATCCCAGAACATAGTTTAGGGGCCATTACCTCTTCAACTATAGTCATTTTTCTTTCGATTGCAAACGTAACCAGTTTTTCAATGGTGTAATGGTTTAACATAGAAAACTTACCGTTGGCTCTCGATTCTAATCTATCACTCCGATTTGCAAACAGATTTCACTGAAGCTGTAACTTTCATCCCAGAACATAGTTTAGGGGCCATTACCTCTTCAACTATAGTCATTTTTCTTTCGATTGCAAACGTAACCAGTTTTTCAATGGTGTAATGGTTTAACATAGAAAACTTACCGTTGCCTCTCGATTCTAATCTATCACTCCGATTTGCTAACGGATTTCACTGAAGCTGTAACTTTCATCCCAGAACATAGTTTAGGGGCCATTACCTCATCAACTATAGTCATTTTTCTTTCGATTGCAAACGTAACCAGTTTTTCAATGGTGTAATGGTTTAACATAGAAAACTTACCGTTGCCTCTCGATTCTAATCTATCACTCCGATTTGCTAACGGATTTCACTGAAGCTGTAACTTTCATCCCAGAACATAGTTTAGGGGCCATTACCTCTTCAACTATAGTCATTTTTCTTTCGATTGCAAACGTAACCAGTTTTTCAATGGTGTAATGGTTTAACATAGAAAACTTACCGTTGCCTCTCGATTCTAATCTATCACCTCGATTTGCTAACGGATTTCACTGAAGCTGTAACTTTCATCCCAGAACATAGTTTAGGGGCCATTACCTCTTCAACTATAGTCATTTTTCTTGCGATTGCAAACGTAACCAGTTTTTCAATGGTGTAATGGTTTAACATAGAAAACTTACCGTTGGCTCTCGATTCTAATCTATCACTCCGATTTGCAAACGGATTTCACTGAAGCTGTAACTTTCATCCCAGAACATAGTTTAGGGGCCATTACCTCTTCAACTATAGTCATTTTTCTTTCGATTGCAAACGTAACCAGTTTTTCAATGGTGTAATGGTTTAACATAGAAAACTTACCGTTGGCTCTCGATTCTAATCTATCACTCCGATTTGCAAACGGATTTCACTGAAGCTGTAACTTTCATCCCAGAACATAGTTTAGGGGCCATTACCTCTTCAACTATAGTCATTTTTCTTTCGATTGCAAACGTAACCAGTTTTTCAATGGTGTAATGGTTTAACATAGAAAACTTACCGTTGGCTCTCGATTCTAATCTATCACTCCGATTTGCAAACGGATTTCACTGAAGCTGTAACTTTCATCCCAGAACATAGTTTAGGGGCCATTACCTCTTCAACTATAGTCATTTTTCTTTCGATTGCAAACGTAACCAGTTTTTCAATGGTGTAATGGTTTAACATAGAAAACTTACCGTTGGCTCTCGATTCTAATCTATCACTCCGATTTGCAAACGGATTTCACTGAAGCTGTAACTTTCATCCCAGAACATAGTTTAGGGGCCATTACCTCTTCAACTATAGTCATTTTTCTTTCGATTGCAAACGTAACCAGTTTTTCAATGGTGTAATGGTTTAACATAGAAAACTTACCGTTGGCTCTCGATTCTAATCTATCACTCCGATTTGCAAACGGATTTCACTGAAGCTGTAACTTTCATCCCAGAACATAGTTTAGGGGCCATTACCTCTTCAACTATAGTCATTTTTCTTTCGATTGCAAACGTAACCAGTTTTTCAATGGTGTAATGGTTTAACATAGAAAACTTACCGTTGGCTCTCGATTCTAATCTATCACTCCGATTTGCAAACGGATTTCACTGAAGCTGTAACTTTCATCCCAGAACATAGTTTAGGGGCCATTACCTCTTCAACTATAGTCATTTTTCTTTCGATTGCAAACGTAACCAGTTTTTCAATGGTGTAATGGTTTAACATAGAAAACTTACCGTTGGCTCTCGATTCTAATCTATCACTCCGATTTGCAAACGGATTTCACTGAAGCTGTAACTTTTATCCCAGAACATAGTTTAGGGGCCATTACCTCTTCAACTATAGTCATTTTTCTTTCGATTGCAAACGTAACCAGTTTTTCAATGGTGTAATGGTTTAACATAGAAAACTTACCGTTGGCTCTCGATTCTAATCTATCACTCCGATTTGCAAACGGATTTCACTGAAGCTGTAACTTTCATCCCAGAACATAGTTTAGGGGCCATTACCTCTTCAACTATAGTCATTTTTCTTTCGATTGCAAACGTAACCAGTTTTTCAATGGTGTAATGGTTTAACATAGAAAACTTACCGTTGGCTCTCGATTCTAATCTATCACTCCGATTTGCAAACAGATTTCACTGAAGCTGTAACTTTCATCCCAGAACATAGTTTAGGGGCCATTACCTCTTCAACTATAGTCATTTTTCTTTCGATTGCAAACGTAACCAGTTTTTCAATGGTGTAATGGTTTAACATAGAAAACTTACCGTTGCCTCTCGATTCTAATCTATCACTCCGATTTGCTAACGGATTTCACTGAAGCTGTAACTTTCATCCCAGAACATAGTTTAGGGGCCATTACCTCTTCAACTATAGTCATTTTTCTTTCGATTGCAAACGTAACCAGTTTTTCAATGGTGTAATGGTTTAACATAGAAAACTTACCGTTGCCTCTCGATTCTAATCTATCACTCCGATTTGCTAACGGATTTCACTGAAGCTGTAACTTTCATCCCAGAACATAGTTTAGGGGCCATTACCTCTTCAACTATAGTCATTTTTCTTTCGATTGCAAACGTAACCAGTTTTTCAATGGTGTAATGGTTTAACATAGAAAACTTACCGTTGCCTCTCGATTCTAATCTATCACCTCGATTTGCTAACGGATTTCACTGAAGCTGTAACTTTCATCCCAGAACATAGTTTAGGGGCCATTACCTCTTCAACTATAGTCATTTTTCTTGCGATTGCAAACGTAACCAGTTTTTCAATGGTGTAATGGTTTAACATAGAAAACTTACCGTTGGCTCTCGATTCTAATCTATCACTCCGATTTGCAAACGGATTTCACTGAAGCTGTAACTTTCATCCCAGAACATAGTTTAGGGGCCATTACCTCTTCAACTATAGTCATTTTTCTTTCGATTGCAAACGTAACCAGTTTTTCAATGGTGTAATGGTTTAACATAGAAAACTTACCGTTGGCTCTCGATTCTAATCTATCACTCCGATTTGCAAACGGATTTCACTGAAGCTGTAACTTTCATCCCAGAACATAGTTTAGGGGCCATTACCTCTTCAACTATAGTCATTTTTCTTTCGATTGCAAACGTAACCAGTTTTTCAATGGTGTAATGGTTTAACATAGAAAACTTACCGTTGGCTCTCGATTCTAATCTATCACTCCGATTTGCAAACGGATTTCACTGAAGCTGTAACTTTCATCCCAGAACATAGTTTAGGGGCCATTACCTCTTCAACTATAGTCATTTTTCTTTCGATTGCAAACGTAACCAGTTTTTCAATGGTGTAATGGTTTAACATAGAAAACTTACCGTTGGCTCTCGATTCTAATCTATCACTCCGATTTGCAAACGGATTTCACTGAAGCTGTAACTTTCATCCCAGAACATAGTTTAGGGGCCATTACCTCTTCAACTATAGTCATTTTTCTTTCGATTGCAAACGTAACCAGTTTTTCAATGGTGTAATGGTTTAACATAGAAAACTTACCGTTGGCTCTCGATTCTAATCTATCACTCCGATTTGCAAACGGATTTCACTGAAGCTGTAACTTTCATCCCAGAACATAGTTTAGGGGCCATTACCTCTTCAACTATAGTCATTTTTCTTTCGATTGCAAACGTAACCAGTTTTTCAATGGTGTAATGGTTTAACATAGAAAACTTACCGTTGGCTCTCGATTCTAATCTATCACTCCGATTTGCAAACGGATTTCACTGAAGCTGTAACTTTCATCCCAGAACATAGTTTAGGGGCCATTACCTCTTCAACTATAGTCATTTTTCTTTCGATTGCAAACGTAACCAGTTTTTCAATGGTGTAATGGTTTAACATAGAAAACTTACCGTTGGCTCTCGATTCTAATCTATCACTCCGATTTGCAAACGGATTTCACTGAAGCTGTAACTTTCATCCCAGAACATAGTTTAGGGGCCATTACCTCTTCAACTATAGTCATTTTTCTTTCGATTGCAAACGTAACCAGTTTTTCAATGGTGTAATGGTTTAACATAGAAAACTTACCGTTGGCTCTCGATTCTAATCTATCACTCCGATTTGCAAACGGATTTCACTGAAGCTGTAACTTTCATCCCAGAACATAGTTTAGGGGCCATTACCTCTTCAACTATAGTCATTTTTCTTTCGATTGCAAACGTAACCAGTTTTTCAATGGTGTAATGGTTTAACATAGAAAACTTACCGTTGGCTCTCGATTCTAATCTATCACTCCGATTTGCAAACGGATTTCACTGAAGCTGTAACTTTCATCCCAGAACATAGTTTAGGGGCCATTACCTCTTCAACTATAGTCATTTTTCTTTCGATTGCAAACGTAACCAGTTTTTCAATGGTGTAATGGTTTAACATAGAAAACTTACCGTTGGCTCTCGATTCTAATCTATCACTCCGATTTGCAAACGGATTTCACTGAAGCTGTAACTTTCATCCCAGAACATAGTTTAGGGGCCATTACCTCTTCAACTATAGTCATTTTTCTTTCGATTGCAAACGTAACCAGTTTTTCAATGGTGTAATGGTTTAACATAGAAAACTTACCGTTGGCTCTCGATTCTAATCTATCACTCCGATTTGCAAACGGATTTCACTGAAGCTGTAACTTTCATCCCAGAACATAGTTTAGGGGCCATTACCTCTTCAACTATAGTCATTTTTCTTTCGATTGCAAACGTAACCAGTTTTTCAATGGTGTAATGGTTTAACATAGAAAACTTACCGTTGGCTCTCGATTCTAATCTATCACTCCGATTTGCAAATGGATTTCACTGAAGCTGTAACTTTCATCCCAGAACATAGTTTAGGGGCCATTACCTCTTCAACTATAGTCATTTTTCTTTCGATTGCAAACGTAACCAGTTTTTCAATGGTGTAATGGTTTAACATAGAAAACTTACCGTTGGCTCTCGATTCTAATCTATCACTCCGATTTGCAAACGGATTTCACTGAAGCTGTAACTTTCATCCCAGAACATAGTTTAGGGGCCATTACCTCTTCAACTATAGTCATTTTTCTTTCGATTGCAAACGTAACCAGTTTTTCAATGGTGTAATGGTTTAACATAGAAAACTTACCGTTGGCTCTCGATTCTAATCTATCACTCCGATTTGCAAACGGATTTCACTGAAGCTGTAACTTTCATCCCAGAACATAGTTTAGGGGCCATTACCTCTTCAACTATAGTCATTTTTCTTTCGATTGCAAACGTAACCAGTTTTTCAATGGTGTAATGGTTTAACATAGAAAACTTACCGTTGGCTCTCGATTCTAATCTATCACTCCGATTTGCAAACGGATTTCACTGAAGCTGTAACTTTCATCCCAGAACATAGTTTAGGGGCCATTACCTCTTCAACTATAGTCATTTTTCTTTCGATTGCAAACGTAACCAGTTTTTCAATGGTGTAATGGTTTAACATAGAAAACTTACCGTTGGCTCTCGATTCTAATCTATCACTCCGATTTGCAAACGGATTTCACTGAAGCTGTAACTTTCATCCCAGAACATAGTTTAGGGGCCATTACCTCTTCAACTATAGTCATTTTTCTTTCGATTGCAAACGTAACCAGTTTTTCAATGGTGTAATGGTTTAACATAGAAAACTTACCGTTGGCTCTCGATTCTAATCTATCACTCCGATTTGCAAACGGATTTCACTGAAGCTGTAACTTTTATCCCAGAACATAGTTTAGGGGCCATTACCTCTTCAACTATAGTCATTTTTCTTTCGATTGCAAACGTAACCAGTTTTTCAATGGTGTAATGGTTTAACATAGAAAACTTACCGTTGGCTCTCGATTCTAATCTATCACTCCGATTTGCAAACGGATTTCACTGAAGCTGTAACTTTCATCCCAGAACATAGTTTAGGGGCCATTACCTCTTCAACTATAGTCATTTTTCTTTCGATTGCAAACGTAACCAGTTTTTCAATGGTGTAATGGTTTAACATAGAAAACTTACCGTTGGCTCTCGATTCTAATCTATCACTCCGATTTGCAAACGGATTTCACTGAAGCTGTAACTTTCATCCCAGAACATAGTTTAGGGGCCATTACCTCTTCAACTATAGTCATTTTTCTTTCGATTGCAAACGTAACCAGTTTTTCAATGGTGTAATGGTTTAACATAGAAAACTTACCGTTGGCTCTCGATTCTAATCTATCACTCCGATTTGCAAACAGATTTCACTGAAGCTGTAACTTTCATCCCAGAACATAGTTTAGGGGCCATTACCTCTTCAACTATAGTCATTTTTCTTTCGATTGCAAACGTAACCAGTTTTTCAATGGTGTAATGGTTTAACATAGAAAACTTACCGTTGCCTCTCGATTCTAATCTATCACTCCGATTTGCAAACGGATTTCACTGAAGCTGTAACTTTCATCCCAGAACATAGTTTAGGGGCCATTACCTCTTCAACTATAGTCATTTTTCTTTCGATTGCAAACGTAACCAGTTTTTCAATGGTGTAATGGTTTAACATAGAAAACTTACCGTTGCCTCTCGATTCTAATCTATCACTCCGATTTGCAAACGGATTTCACTGAAGCTGTAACTTTCATCCCAGAACATAGTTTAGGGGCCATTACCTCTTCAACTATAGTCATTTTTCTTTCGATTGCAAACGTAACCAGTTTTTCAATGGTGTAATGGTTTAACATAGAAAACTTACCGTTGGCTCTCGATTCTAATCTATCACTCCGATTTGCAAACGGATTTCACTGAAGCTGTAACTTTCATCCCAGAACATAGTTTAGGGGCCATTACCTCTTCAACTATAGTCATTTTTCTTTCGATTGCAAACGTAACCAGTTTTTCAATGGTGTAATGGTTTAACATAGAAAACTTACCGTTGGCTCTCGATTCTAATCTATCACTCCGATTTGCAAACGGATTTCACTGAAGCTGTAACTTTCATCCCAGAACATAGTTTAGGGGCCATTACCTCTTCAACTATAGTCATTTTTCTTTCGATTGCAAACGTAACCAGTTTTTCAATGGTGGGGGCGTGGCCAGCTGCAGAGGGAGATGGCTGTGTAAGTCTATAGCTCTCTGCTAAAACTGCCCTGTAAAGCGACTCACAGCAACAAAGAGGACCCCTTTTTCCAGCATACCTACTAATTAACACCTGCTGAACAAGATGGACTAAGATTTAACAGCTTTTAACAAAGGAAAACTGCTTAATTCAAGGAAAGCTGCTGAAGTCTCCCATGGATTATAAAATCAAGATGGCTGCCGGTTTTCACAGAAAATAGCAAATTACAGCAAAAATACTCCACAAAACTGAGATCTGAAAAGCTCCACAGAAGCATCACAGCAAGACTGACACAGTGGACCCCTTCAAGAAAGAAAACAATCAAAATTCAGCAAAACGAAGGTAAATTTGAGAATCCAATATGGCCGCCGCTAATGCAGGCCCTGGAGCTCCCATCTAGCCCCTGTATATCCCCCCTGCCATCCCCTAGAGCCCTGGGAAGCCCCCTCACATCTCCCCCACCTCTGCCCTGCTCCACCGTATGAGCGGTGTGTAGAACGGGCAGGCAGCGGTAAGCTACGAGATTCAGCAGCGGCAAAGCTGACCTCTGAACTTCCCGGCCGTACGCGTACGTTTTTACGCATTGCCATAGACTTCAATAGCGGTACGCGTACATCTGTTTGACGCCATACGGCCTGCCCATAGCGGCCGTTTTTACGCATTGCCATAGAGTTACATAGCGGTACGCGTACACCTGTTTGACGCTATACGGATTACCCAAAGCGGCCTTTTTTTACGCATTCCCATAGACTGCCATAGTTGTATGCGTACATCTGTTCGACGCCATACGGATTACTTCTATAGGCCAACGCGTATTTTTGACGCATTCCCCCTATCACTTTACATAGAGGAAAGCGTATTTCTGTTAACATATCTCTGATTGAACATATCAAAGACTAAAGAATCAACGAGAATGGCAGAACATGCAGAATACACGGAAAGAGAATGGCAAACACAGAGACAAAGAACAGGAAAAAGGTACAACTCCCCAGCATTAAGGAAATTATCGCCACTATATGTGGGAGAAAAACAAAGCCCCAGACATCAACATGATCAATCCGAACAGGGAAACTATTCCTACCATACACCTTCTCCTCAGCTTTTAAGGAACAGATATGCTCCACTTACTCCTTATACTAGAGGTCACCAAGCACAATATTCCGAAGACAGCGATGAGGAAGAATTCCAACAGCAAAGGAAGATGAAAAAATCCCGTGAGAGAAGCCCTTTAAAACCAGGACCTACCACACTCCCTGAAGCAAAAGAGGATACTCAGAATACTCACATAATCCAAGATCTACTCAAAACTCCACCAAACGCAACTACTGCTCTTACCAATCCCACCTCTGACCTCTTAACAACAATTGAACCAACAGACGAACCTATGTCACAAAAATTTTTCATAAACTATTTTACAAACTTTATGGCGCAATTTAGAACAGTGATACAGAAAGATATAGGAGAAGTGAGAAGTGACATGCATGCTTTAATAGGTCATGTGGCACAGATAGCAGAAAAGACAGATGCCAGAATAGAGACATTGGAGAAAAAAATGGAGGAAATGTATATAGCTCACAACAACCTGGTAGATTCCCATAAAGAAGTACTAGAACAGAACAAAGAAATATCAGCTCAAAATAAGTGGATGAAGGAAAAGATAATCGATAGCGAAGACAGAAACAGACGGAATAATATAAAATTAAGAGGAGTGCCGGAATCTGTTGGTAAAGATGACTTGAAAGACTACGTTAAAGACGTTCTCAAAACCACTTATCCTGAATTGAAAGAAAATGAGCTGATCATCGACAGGGCTCACCGTCTGCCCAAACCTTCACATATTTCCAGACAACTGCCACGGGACGTGATCACACGAATCCATTTTTTCCACGCAAAAGAAAAACTCCTCTCAGCTACAAGAGGAGGGAAAAAGCTTCCTCAACCCTATCAAGACCTGGTACTATACCAGGACCTTTCACAAGCAACACTCCAGGCAAGAAGGACATTTGCACAGATAACAGCAACTCTGAGATATAGAAAAATTGAATACTCATGGGGATTCCCAATAAAGCTTTTAATAATTGACAATGGAGTAACCTACGTTGCCAAAACCCCCAAGGAAGCTGCAGACATCTTGGCTAGATGGGAAATACCCATTCTAGCCCCTAAAGACCGCAGGGACAGACCAATACACCAGGACAAGCCAAGGTACCAAGTATCACTGTCCAAACAGCTTTCTTCCCCAAGACGACCTGATAAGACTGATTCTCCACAGAACATGGATACTTCCAAGCCATCCGATCAGCAGGAGGGAAATAACCAAGCTGGGGCTTCCTCTGACATTTGAAAGAAATGGGCATTTAGCCACTAACTCTTTCCCCCCAAACAACCCCCTTGAACCTCAGGGCACATACTATTGTCCCCTTGGAGGAAAAGGGTTTGGTTGAGACCCTTACCAGCGAGTTACACCAGGTAAGATACACTCTTTGAACTGAACTTAGTTCTCACACTGGTGGACGCTAGCCGCTGGGCTTGAAGATCTGAAGATATCTTCGTTTACACCTTTTGTTGTGGGTGAATTACTTTCCTTTTAGGTATACTGTTTTATCTAGAACCGTTTTTCTAGAATTATTTCTACCTTATTTTGTTATAGAAACCTAATCTGAACTAAAGCAAATAGGTTTGATCAATCTGGTGGCATTTGGTAGAACCGGATGCCAACATGTCACCGGAGCTGCTCTCTCCTTTACTACTGATACTTTTAAGTTACAGAAGACTGTTACTACAAATGTTAATATTGACTTTATTAGTTATGTATGCATTTTCTGCAAAACATAATCTCCAGATCCGAAGAAAGAAGAAGAAGTCGGAATATATATGGTATACACTAATATATCCTTTTCTTTTACAGGAACTATATATGAGTATTTTAACATGTGGTTCATATATCCTTTGTAAGCTCACTTGGTTGATCCGTACAAAACCAGACCTGCTCCAAAATAAATTAGATGTAATGAAGCTCTTATATACACACAATGGCCCAAAACTTTAACCTATTGACACTGAATGTGAGAGGAATGAATTCCGCAAGGAAAAGATATTTATTATACAAACTAGCAAAAGAAGAAAAATCAGATGTAGTATGTCTACAGGAGACACACCTGAACGCAATAGGAGCTACCAAATTTAAATTACAAGGTTTCTCAAAAATATACCATGCTACACTCACAGACAAAAAGAAATGGGGAGCTTGTATAGCTATAAAAGACACGCTAGGTTTCGAAGTGTCTGATTCATTCTCAAGTGTTGATGGTAGAATGGTGGTTGTTGTGGGGAAAATAGATCAACAAGATTTTACTATAGCGAATATTTATTCCCCAAACAAACATCAGTCAAGATTTCTCAATAAAAAAATAAAAAAAATCATGCAACTTAAAAAAGGCTCCCTAATTATAGCAGGTGATCTTAATGCCATAATTGACCCCACTATAGATTGTAATAATACCAAAAGTAAAAACCCCACTTCAATTCAAGCCAGTTTAATATCCAACGAGCTATATGATACTTGGAGATGTCAACACCCTCAGAGTAAACAATTTACATTCCATTCCCCAACCCACCAATGTTTCACTAGAATAGACTATATACTAACTGATAGATTTACTTTACCCCTCATCACAAAAATAGAAATTGGAATCAGAAGTTGGTCAGACCATGCCCCTATTACTGCAAAAATTAATCTTCAAAACCCACCAACAAACAGAATCCCATGGAAAATGAATAAACTAATTCTACAATCAAAATATACTTCCCCAATTATTAAAGACAACTTAACTGAATACTTTAAACTAAATGATACCCATGACATTTCTAGATCCATACTATGGAACGCCCACAAGGCATATATGAGAGGAGTATTTATAAAACAAGGAGCGATTTTAAAGAAAAAATTGAGAAAGAACACTGATGAACTTACGAAAGAAATTAGAACACTGGAAAGAGATATATTTATTAATAAAAAAACCAACCTTATTCCCAAATTAGAACTTACCCGACAGAACTTAGCAGACACACTTTATGAACACTATGACAAATGGCAAACAATCCTAAAACAAAATTGGTATTACGAAAAAAACAAGGCTGGAAAAGCCATGGCCCTTAAAATTAAAGGGAAACGAATCAGACAGAGGATTCATAAAATTAAAAACCCAAATACAAACATAATGACACACCACCCGAACGATATAGTAGATTCATTAGCCCAATATTACAAAAAATTATATAATCTAAGAGATGACCCTTCCACATACTCACCAACTCACCAAGACATTCATAAATATTTAGAAAACATAAATCTCCCTCAACTAACAGAATTTGATCAAAAACAAATAAATGCCCCATTTTATCAACAGGAAGTTCAACAAGCAATTAAAAGACTAAAGAGAGATAAGGCACCGGGAGTGGATGGTTTCTTGAATGACTACTATAAGAAACATATGGATATTCTAGCCAAACCATTGGTAGATTTCTTTAATGAGGCAGCCACTCTCGGAGCTTTCCCTAAAGAATCCCTTGAAGCTATAGTCACTACAATCCCCAAAGAAGGGAAAGATCCCACAGATCCTGCCAGTTACAGGCCGATATCATTGCTTAATACGGACCTCAAAATATATGCATCGATAATAGCAAATAGGCTAACACCACTAGTCCCACAACTAGTGAACATGGACCAGGTTGGTTTTGTGAAGGGAAGAGGGGCTGAGGATGGAACGAGAAAAGTCCTAACCTTACTACATGGTATAGGGCTCTGTCGGACGCCTTCTCTTTTTGTCTCATTAGATGCGGAGAAGGCGTTCGACAGAGTCAACTGGAATTATATGTCGAGTGTTCTGGACAAATTTGGATGCGTTGGTAAAATGCATAAGGCGATAATGGCACTATACAACAACCCATCAGCCAGAGTAATTTCTTCAGCCAGGATATCAGACTCATTTAGTATTACAAACGGAACGCGACAGGGATGCCCACTGTCGCCTTTAATCTTTGCTCTTGTCATGGAACCACTAGCTCAGAAGATAAGAGACAACACTAAGATATCTGGAATATTGGTTGAAGGTAGAGAAACCAAAATGGGATTGTATGCTGATGATGTGCTTTTGTATCTCAGGAATCCAATGACATCACTAAGAAACCTCAGGAATGAACTTGAGGAATTTTCAAGGGTTTCATACTATAAGTTAAATGATAACAAAACTGTAGTGATGCCATGCAATATTCAGCCATTCTTCATCAAAAAACTCAAAGAGTTATGTCCATATAACTGGGATGAGAAACAACTAAACTATCTAGGTATTTATCTCACACCACATATCTCCCAACTGTACAGCGCCAATTTTGAACCATGGATACAAAAACTAAAAATTAAATTAGAGAATTTAGGGAAATTTGAATTTTCATGGCTCGGCAGATCCGCAGCCTTCAAAATGCTTATACTCCCCCAATTATTATACTTATTTAGGACAATACCAATAAATATTCCCCAAAAATTCTTTAACGCCACCCAAAAACTAATTAATAAATTCATATTAATGCATAAAAAACCCAGATTCTCGAGCAAAATTCTCATCACACATACAACAGACCTGGGCTTAGGTGTTCCAGATCTAAATAAATACTACAAAGCAGCAATTCTGGAACAAGCCAGAGCAATCTGGAACAATAATATCCATAAACAATGGGTACAATATGAAAAATCACAACTTGTCTGTAATGATTTCAAAGCTCTAATTGAATCCAGATTAAACTGGGATATACCACCGAAAATCTTAAACCCCATTACAGCCAATACACTAAAGATTTTAAAAGAATTAACTAAGCTTTGTAAACAAGACCCTTTGGCCAAATCTATTAAAGCACCCCTGATTAATCTAAATATGGTCATCAAGAATCTAGAGATAGGTAACTGGATTGACAAAGGTATTAATCTAGTAGAGGATCTATATAAACTAGAAGAATTTAAATCTTTTGAAGACTTGATAGACGAATATGATATACCTGTCTATGACCAACTAAAATATAATAAAATTAAGAAATTCCTGACTACCCATCAAACAAATGATACTTTTCTGTCTCCACAAATCAAAAAACTATTTGACCCTCAACAATATGGGCTAAAGGGAATATCACTATTTTACAAGATACAAATTAAACTAACGGAAAAAAAGTCACATTGGCAATTTCAAAAATGGCAACACTCTTTGGGTGAAGTAATAGAACAAGATGACTGGTTAGATGCATGCAAGTCTTTGAGACAATCTTCTCATTGTGTTTCTCATTTTGAAAATCTACTCAAAATGACATGGCTCTGGTACTACACTCCTGACAAAATTGTGAAGTTTAACCCCAGTGCATCCCCCCTGTGTTGGAGAGGCTGCAACGAAACTGGTACCCTACTGCACCTTTTCTGGCACTGTCCTAAAATTGCCAAATTGTGGAATAAAATAGAGAACTTGCTTAAAAAATTACCTGTATCGTTGAGCACGATACCTCCTAGTCTAGCACTACTACACATTGGGTCTATAGACTTGCCTTTGAAAGAGAGACTGATCATTAACCATGTACTAGTAGTCACTAGAATAACAATTGCGGATAATTGGAACTCAACAACTATTCCAACAATACAAGAAATTTTAAGAAGAGTCGAATTTAATCTGTTGGCAGAAAGATCGAGAGCAATCAAAATGGGAAATGCCCATTCCTTTCAGAATAAGGCAAGTCTATGGCCTATGCTATATCCAAAAACCAAGATACTAGATCTATGAACACTCTCACACTCTCTCACATTTGGTGGCCAGACTGTCTCAACTAAAAGAGCACATCTGGTACAATACGGATCCCTGTAAATATATACATTTATATAGTTGTAACATATATACACAAAGATATACCTCTGACTCATCGGAACTAATAAACATTCTAATACACTGGAGAACCCTAGATACTTTAGTTTAATTAGATAGTTGTGTTTAGTTTAGAATGGTTTGATTGTTATTAAACATATTGGAATCAAGACCCACTCAGACATTGATGACATACCTTTCACTCAACAATATATATATATATATACATATATCAGAAACTTAACCGTTACTGACTCTGAATAACCTAAATCTATGAATCAAACTACTATTGCAATATATAATATGACAGAGAACGGACTTTGGAGTCTCAGCAGGAGGGCTAAAAACCCCCATTCTCCAAAGACCATACTCTCTAGGTAGCCTACAAGAAAACACTGCAGTAGAAAATTATTCATATACACCCATATAACTCCAAAGAAGATCTGATATAGTTTGAAATATCTTCCATTTTCTGCAATAATAATAAAAATGACAATGCTTTTATGTTATTAAAGTTTACTATAAAGAAATACTTGAAATGTGATTATTAAAACAGAGACATTACTGCTATGTATATGTTTACCTGTTAATACTTTAGTAACATCGTTATCAATATGACACCTTTACTAATGTCATGTAATAATCTTGAAAATTCCAATAAAAATTATTGAAATTCAGTTTTTCAATGGTGTAATGGTTTAACATAGAAAACTTACCGTTGGCTCTCGATTCTAATCTATCACTCCGATTTGCAAACGGATTTCACTGAAGCTGTAACTTTCATCCCAGAACATAGTTTAGGGGCCATTACCTCTTCAACTATAGTCATTTTTCTTTCGATTGCAAACGTAACCAGTTTTTCAATGGTGTAATGGTTTAACATAGAAAACTTACCGTTGGCTCTCGATTCTAATCTATCACTCCGATTTGCAAACGGATTTCACTGAAGCTGTAACTTTCATCCCAGAACATAGTTTAGGGGCCATTACCTCTTCAACTATAGTCATTTTTCTTTCGATTGCAAACGTAACCAGTTTTTCAATGGTGTAATGGTTTAACATAGAAAACTTACCGTTGGCTCTCGATTCTAATCTATCACTCCGATTTGCAAACGGATTTCACTGAAGCTGTAACTTTCATCCCAGAACATAGTTTAGGGGCCATTACCTCTTCAACTATAGTCATTTTTCTTTCGATTGCAAACGTAACCAGTTTTTCAATGGTGTAATGGTTTAACATAGAAAACTTACCGTTGCCTCTCGATTCTAATCTATCACTCCGATTTGCAAACGGATTTCACTGAAGCTGTAACTTTCATCCCAGAACATAGTTTAGGGGCCATTACCTCTTCAACTATAGTCATTTTTCTTTCGATTGCAAACGTAACCAGTTTTTCAATGGTGTAATGGTTTAACATAGAAAACTTACCGTTGGCTCTCGATTCTAATCTATCACTCCGATTTGCAAACGGATTTCACTGAAGCTGTAACTTTCATCCCAGAACATAGTTTAGGGGCCATTACCTCTTCAACTATAGTCATTTTTCTTTCGATTGCAAACGTAACCAGTTTTTCAATGGTGTAATGGTTTAACATAGAAAACTTACCGTTGGCTCTCGATTCTAATCTATCACTCCGATTTGCAAACGGATTTCACTGAAGCTGTAACTTTCATCCCAGAACATAGTTTAGGGGCCATTACCTCTTCAACTATAGTCATTTTTCTTTCGATTGCAAACGTAACCAGTTTTTCAATGGTGTAATGGTTTAACATAGAAAACTTACCGTTGGCTCTCGATTCTAATCTATCACTCCGATTTGCAAACGGATTTCACTGAAGCTGTAACTTTCATCCCAGAACATAGTTTAGGGGCCATTACCTCTTCAACTATAGTCATTTTTCTTTCGATTGCAAACG
Source organism: Hyperolius riggenbachi (assembly GCF_040937935.1). Classification (NCBI taxonomy): domain Eukaryota; kingdom Metazoa; phylum Chordata; class Amphibia; order Anura; family Hyperoliidae; genus Hyperolius; species Hyperolius riggenbachi. The sequence goes on from NW_027152529.1 coordinate 35,981, forward strand.
TAACCAGTTTTTCAATGGTGTAATGGTTTAACATAGAAAACTTACCGTTGGCTCTCGATTCTAATCTATCACTCCGATTTGCAAACGGATTTCACTGAAGCTGTAACTTTCATCCCAGAACATAGTTTAGGGGCCATTACCTCTTCAACTATAGTCATTTTTCTTTCGATTGCAAACGTAACCAGTTTTTCAATGGTGTAATGGTTTAACATAGAAAACTTACCGTTGGCTCTCGATTCTAATCTATCACTCCGATTTGCAAACAGATTTCACTGAAGCTGTAACTTTCATCCCAGAACATAGTTTAGGGGCCATTACCTCTTCAACTATAGTCATTTTTCTTTCGATTGCAAACGTAACCAGTTTTTCAATGGTGTAATGGTTTAACATAGAAAACTTACCGTTGCCTCTCGATTCTAATCTATCACTCCGATTTGCAAACGGATTTCACTGAAGCTGTAACTTTCATCCCAGAACATAGTTTAGGGGCCATTACCTCTTCAACTATAGTCATTTTTCTTTCGATTGCAAACGTAACCAGTTTTTCAATGGTGTAATGGTTTAACATAGAAAACTTACCGTTGCCTCTCGATTCTAATCTATCACTCCGATTTGCAAACGGATTTCACTGAAGCTGTAACTTTCATCCCAGAACATAGTTTAGGGGCCATTACCTCTTCAACTATAGTCATTTTTCTTTCGATTGCAAACGTAACCAGTTTTTCAATGGTGTAATGGTTTAACATAGAAAACTTACCGTTGGCTCTCGATTCTAATCTATCACTCCGATTTGCAAACGGATTTCACTGAAGCTGTAACTTTCATCCCAGAACATAGTTTAGGGGCCATTACCTCTTCAACTATAGTCATTTTTCTTTCGATTGCAAACGTAACCAGTTTTTCAATGGTGTAATGGTTTAACATAGAAAACTTACCGTTGGCTCTCGATTCTAATCTATCACTCCGATTTGCAAACGGATTTCACTGAAGCTGTAACTTTCATCCCAGAACATAGTTTAGGGGCCATTACCTCTTCAACTATAGTCATTTTTCTTTCGATTGCAAACGTAACCAGTTTTTCAATGGTGTAATGGTTTAACATAGAAAACTTACCGTTGCCTCTCGATTCTAATCTATCACTCCGATTTGCAAACGGATTTCACTGAAGCTGTAACTTTCATCCCAGAACATAGTTTAGGGGCCATTACCTCTTCAACTATAGTCATTTTTCTTTCGATTGCAAACGTAACCAGTTTTTCAATGGTGTAATGGTTTAACATAGAAAACTTACCGTTGGCTCTCGATTCTAATCTATCACTCCGATTTGCAAACGGATTTCACTGAAGCTGTAACTTTCATCCCAGAACATAGTTTAGGGGCCATTACCTCTTCAACTATAGTCATTTTTCTTTCGATTGCAAACGTAACCAGTTTTTCAATGGTGTAATGGTTTAACATAGAAAACTTACCGTTGGCTCTCGATTCTAATCTATCACTCCGATTTGCAAACGGATTTCACTGAAGCTGTAACTTTCATCCCAGAACATAGTTTAGGGGCCATTACCTCTTCAACTATAGTCATTTTTCTTTCGATTGCAAACGTAACCAGTTTTTCAATGGTGTAATGGTTTAACATAGAAAACTTACCGTTGGCTCTCGATTCTAATCTATCACTCCGATTTGCAAACGGATTTCACTGAAGCTGTAACTTTCATCCCAGAACATAGTTTAGGGGCCATTACCTCTTCAACTATAGTCATTTTTCTTTCGATTGCAAACGTAACCAGTTTTTCAATGGTGTAATGGTTTAACATAGAAAACTTACCGTTGGCTCTCGATTCTAATCTATCACTCCGATTTGCAAACGGATTTCACTGAAGCTGTAACTTTTATCCCAGAACATAGTTTAGGGGCCATTACCTCTTCAACTATAGTCATTTTTCTTTCGATTGCAAACGTAACCAGTTTTTCAATGGTGTAATGGTTTAACATAGAAAACTTACCGTTGGCTCTCGATTCTAATCTATCACTCCGATTTGCAAACGGATTTCACTGAAGCTGTAACTTTCATCCCAGAACATAGTTTAGGGGCCATTACCTCTTCAACTATAGTCATTTTTCTTTCGATTGCAAACGTAACCAGTTTTTCAATGGTGTAATGGTTTAACATAGAAAACTTACCGTTGGCTCTCGATTCTAATCTATCACTCCGATTTGCAAACGGATTTCACTGAAGCTGTAACTTTCATCCCAGAACATAGTTTAGGGGCCATTACCTCTTCAACTATAGTCATTTTTCTTTCGATTGCAAACGTAACCAGTTTTTCAATGGTGTAATGGTTTAACATAGAAAACTTACCGTTGGCTCTCGATTCTAATCTATCACTCCGATTTGCAAACAGATTTCACTGAAGCTGTAACTTTCATCCCAGAACATAGTTTAGGGGCCATTACCTCTTCAACTATAGTCATTTTTCTTTCGATTGCAAACGTAACCAGTTTTTCAATGGTGTAATGGTTTAACATAGAAAACTTACCGTTGGCTCTCGATTCTAATCTATCACTCCGATTTGCAAACGGATTTCACTGAAGCTGTAACTTTCATCCCAGAACATAGTTTAGGGGCCATTACCTCTTCAACTATAGTCATTTTTCTTTCGATTGCAAACGTAACCAGTTTTTCAATGGTGTAATGGTTTAACATAGAAAACTTACCGTTGGCTCTCGATTCTAATCTATCACTCCGATTTGCAAACGGATTTCACTGAAGCTGTAACTTTCATCCCAGAACATAGTTTAGGGGCCATTACCTCTTCAACTATAGTCATTTTTCTTTCGATTGCAAACGTAACCAGTTTTTCAATGGTGTAATGGTTTAACATAGAAAACTTACCGTTGGCTCTCGATTCTAATCTATCACTCCGATTTGCAAACGGATTTCACTGAAGCTGTAACTTTCATCCCAGAACATAGTTTAGGGGCCATTACCTCTTCAACTATAGTCATTTTTCTTTCGATTGCAAACGTAACCAGTTTTTCAATGGTGTAATGGTTTAACATAGAAAACTTACCGTTGGCTCTCGATTCGAATCTATCACTCCGATTTGCAAACGGATTTCACTGAAGCTGTAACTTTCATCCCAGAACATAGTTTAGGGGCCATTACCTCTTCAACTATAGTCATTTTTCTTTCGATTGCAAACGTAACCAGTTTTTCAATGGTGTAATGGTTTAACATAGAAAACTTACCGTTGGCTCTCGATTCTAATCTATCACTCCGATTTGCAAACGGATTTCACTGAAGCTGTAACTTTCATCCCAGAACATAGTTTAGGGGCCATTACCTCTTCAACTATAGTCATTTTTCTTTCGATTGCAAACGTAACCAGTTTTTCAATGGTGTAATGGTTTAACATAGAAAACTTACCGTTGGCTCTCGATTCTAATCTATCACTCCGATTTGCAAACGGATTTCACTGAAGCTGTAACTTTCATCCCAGAACATAGTTTAGGGGCCATTACCTCTTCAACTATAGTCATTTTTCTTTCGATTGCAAACGTAACCAGTTTTTCAATGGTGTAATGGTTTAACATAGAAAACTTACCGTTGGCTCTCGATTCTAATCTATCACTCCGATTTGCAAACGGATTTCACTGAAGCTGTAACTTTCATCCCAGAACATAGTTTAGGGGCCATTACCTCTTCAACTATAGTCATTTTTCTTTCGATTGCAAACGTAACCAGTTTTTCAATGGTGTAATGGTTTAACATAGAAAACTTACCGTTGGCTCTCGATTCTAATCTATCACTCCGATTTGCAAACGGATTTCACTGAAGCTGTAACTTTCATCCCAGAACATAGTTTAGGGGCCATCACCTCTTCAACTATAGTCATTTTTCTTTCGATTGCAAACGTAACCAGTTTTTCAATGGTGTAATGGTTTAACATAGAAAGAAAGGGGCGTGGCTACGCAGCGGAGCGAGATGGAGGTCTGAGCCTGCAGCTCCCGCTGTGAACACCCTAATATAGCAACTTACAGTGATTCCTGAAGCCCCAAAATACACTCAAAGGTGGGTGAAGGTACCAGGATGACACAGGACTGGCGAAAAGTGGTTTATAATCAGCCAAAACGCGCATCTGCAGTCCCAAAGCGTCTCTCTGCCTTCTTCATGGAAGAAAACCAAGATGGCGCCGCCCAGCTCAGGCCCAGCCAGCGCCATGAGGCTGACCATCTGAGTCCCTCACCGCTCACACAGAGGAACAGGTACAGCGTTTTGTACACTCCACCTGGGAGGATTAACAGGAGGGACAGAGCTGACACGCTGGAGGAGTATGATGATGAGGGTAATGTCACCCACAGCACCTCCGCAGATGGCAGGGAGCGCAGCCCGCTGAAGACCCCACAGGCTCCCAGAGCACAGGCTGCTCCAGCCCAGCATAACACCGCTGACTCTAAGGTAGGAACTATGCAGCATTCTACCCCTCACCCAGCCGCTCCGCTGACCCATCCATCCATCCATCCCCCTGCATCCATCCATCCCCCTGCAGCAGCATGTCCCCCTGATGCAGAAGATCTTTTCAGCTCCCTGGCATCAGTCCCTGCTTCAGATCAGCCCATCTCCCAGCAGTTTTTTAAGTCCTTCATGATGTCTTTTTGCAAGATGATGACAGACAATAACAGTGGAGTGAGAAATGATCTCCAAGTGATGGCAGGCAACATAGACTCATTTGCACAGGAGACTGACCACAGGATCACCAGGCTAGAAAATAAGATGCAGGAGATGTCCCTAGCTTACAATACACTGGTGGACTCTCATAAGAATCTCCAGACAGAAAACAAATGGATGAAGGAGAAAATAGCTGATGGGGAGGACAGAAACAGACGGAACAATATTAAAATTAGAGGGGTCCCTGAGTCTGTTGCAAATGACCAGCTTAAAGAATATGTGGCTGACATCATCCATACATCATTCCCTGATTTGACACCAAGTGAACTGACTGTGGACAGGGCACATAGACTGCCTAAACCTGCCCATCTGGGAAAAAATGTGCCTAGGGATGTGATCACCAGGATCCATTTCTTTCATGTTAAAGAGCAACTGCTGGCAGCAACAAGAGAGGGAAAGAAGCTTCCTGGGGAATATAGTGACTTATCCCTGTATCAAGATCTTTCACAGATTACACTGCAAACCAGGCGATCATTTTCTAAAATCACAACAACCCTGAGACATCACAGAATCCAATACAACTGGGGATTCCCCCCTAAACTGATCATTTTCTCCCAAGGAACTTCTTATGTGATTAGAACCCCTGATGAAGGAGAAGAGCTCTTGGCTAAATGGCAAATTCCACTTTTCATCCCCAGAGATCCACAGAAGGACAGACCCTTTCGCCCTCCCATCTCACCAAAGCCAAATCTTGCCTCTACAACCGCAATGGACACTACCCAGCCTTTATCTGATGATGAGAGAAACAAAGCTGGAGAGGCCTCAGGAACTACTTGAACATGGGTGTTCCCCCACGGAACTTTTCCCCCCAACCAGACTTTCCCCCTTAGGAATCTCTCTCCTTTAGGTGGATAGTCCTACTGAAGCCCACGTCGGTGGGCCCTGACCGCTTGGTCACTGACTTTTTCCTTTTGTTTTTTGTTTTTCCTGTTGGAAGTGTTCCTATAGCTTAAGTTTGGAACTCTTTCTTTTCCTTTCTGATTTATTTACAGGTTGGACAATTTGAGTCTGCTTGTAGGGGTAGAACCGGATGCCTCTGCAAGTATGCCTCGGTCTACTGAGATTTATATTGTTGTTTTGTAGTTGTGATAAGTTTTGCACACCTTCATGTCCATGTCCATTTACTTCTTTTTTTCTCCTCAGAGCAGAGTTGCAAAGATCCACAGGCAATTTCAGGTTACTGGGTAATGTGTTAACTGACATATGCTATCTAACCTTGTATGAATATTTTTGTTTCACAGGTATACTGAAGCATAATAATAGATGTGATGTCTGACTGCAAATTGCTGTCCCTGAATGTTAGAGGATTAAACTCTTATAGGAAACGATATTTACTACATAAATTAATAAAAGAAGAAAAACCAGATATTATTTGTTTGCAAGAAACGCACTTAACAAAGATTTCTGCAACCAAATTAAAGATACATAATTTTACAACAGCTTTTCACTCTACATTCGGGGACAGAAAGAAAAAAGCAGGAGTGTGCATTGCAATTAGGGACACCCTGGGACTGGTGGTAGAGGGAACTCACTGTGGTGCAGATGGAAGACTGGTGATGATCACAGGAACTATTAATTCTCAACCATTCACCTTCGCTAATATTTATGCCCCCAACACACATCAAGTTAAATTTCTTAATAAAGCCTTCCAAAAAATTCAAAAATTTCAAAAAGGTAACTTATTTATATTAGGTGATTTAAATTCAGTTGTAGACCCCCTCTTAGACTCCTCTTCACAAAGTAGAAGAGCCCAATCTATTCTCTTACCATCCCTAATACAAAACGAACTTTTTGACACTTGGAGATGCTTACATCCCAAGGAGAAACAATACAGTTGTTACTCACCAGTCTTCCAGTCCTTTACCAGAATTGACCACTGCCTTACTGACAGATTCTCTCTGCCACTGGTCTCAGAGGTTGATATAGGTATTAGAATATGGTCAGACCACTCTCCATTAATGGTTAAATTCAACTTACAGAATCCCACTCCTAAACCATTTAACTGGAAGCTCAACAAATTCATTCTGAATTCAGAGCACACCCTCCCCATAGTCAAGAAGGAACTTTTGGAATATTTCCACCTCAATGACAAAAGTGTGGACTCCAGAGTCATCCTATGGAATGCCCATAAGGCATTCATGAGAGGGGTCTTCATGAAACAAGGAGCCATACGAAAGAAAAAAATGAGAGAAAAAACTGATTCTTTATTAAAAAAGATCAGATCTCTTGAGGTGGAAATCTTCAACAAGCACAAGAAAAAACTGACTGGAGAATTGGAGAGAGCTAGACAGGAATTGGCTGAACAGATGTATTGTGAGTATGATAAGTGGCAGACCAGATTGAGAGAGGATTGGTACCATGGAGGAAACAAAGCTGGGAAAACAATGGCTAGGAAAATTAAAGGCCAAAGAATACTACATAGAATTCTCAAAATCAAACATCCCCTTACTAAAGTAGAAGTTCACCATCCCACAGATATAATAGAAGCCTTAGCAAAATACTATGAAGGCCTATATAATCTTGAATCAGACCCTAATACTCCCCAACCAACATTGCAAAATATAAACAATTATTTAGATAAAGTAGATCTCCCCTCATTAACTGAATTTGAACAAAAATATTTATCTATCCCTTTCTCCCAACATGAAGTAGAAACTGTGATTAATACCTTAAAAAAAGACAAAGCCCCAGGCCCAGACGGATTTATTAACGATTATTATAAGAAATTTATTAGTATTGTATCAAAACCCCTCACCAATATGTTTAATGAAATTGCCACCAAACGTTCCTTCCCTAAAGAATCCCTTTCAGCCCTGATAACCACTATACCCAAAGAAGATAAAAACCCAGCAGACCCTAGCAGTTATAGGCCCATCTCCCTTCTAAATACAGATGTAAAAATGTATGCCCGTGTCATTGCTAATAGATTATCCCCCCTTATGCCCCAATTAATCAACCCAGACCAGGTAGGATTCACAAAAAATAGATCAACTAGCGATGGGACTAGGAAAGCCCTTGCTTTATTACACCAGATCAAGCTCTGTCGGACGCCCACTCTCCTTGTCTCTTTAGACGCGGAGAAGGCGTTCGACAGAGTCAATTGGCTTTATCTATCTAGAATCTTGTCCAAATTTGGAATCCCAGACTTCCTCCATGGTGCCATCCTGGCTTTATACTCCTGCCCCTCAGCCAGAGTCACATCTTCTGGTTCTATCTCATCTCCCTTTGAGATTAAAAATGGTACCCGTCAAGGCTGCCCCCTCTCTCCTTTGATATTTAACTTAACATTAGAGCCCTTAGCACAACAAATTAGGAATAACCCCAACATCCATGGAATTAAATTTGGCCAAAACTCTACAAAATTAAGTCTCTATGCTGATGATATAATCTTATTTTTGCAAAAACCCTTGATCTCACTACCAAACACTAAGGAAGAATTAGAAACATTCTCCAAAATCTCATTTTATAAGCTAAACGAACAAAAAACGGTCATTCTCCCTTGCTTCATACCATCAAAAATGAAAGACACTCTCAAACAGTCCTGCCATTACTCTTGGAATGATAAATCTATTAAGTACCTTGGAATCCAACTAACCCCCACCTTAGCTCAAATTTATAGGGAAAATTATGCTCCTTGGCTAACAAAAATTAAAGAAAAATTGGAATATTTATCAAAAGTAGAATACTCCTGGTTAGGCAGAATAGCTGCATTTAAAATGATGTTACTCCCCCAACTTCTTTATCTTTTCCGGAATCTCCCAATCAGGGTCCCTCAGAAATTTTTTAATACTCTGCAACAACTAATGAATAAATATTTTCTTAAGAACAGAAAAGCCAGATTTTCATATAAACTCCTAACTGCCCATACATCCAACCTAGGTTTGGGTGCGCCTAACATAGAATTTTATTATAAGGCCACAATCCTAGATCAGTCCAGGTCAATCTGGATGAAGGACTCATCTAAGCAATGGTATGTGATTGAGGAGGAACAACTCCCATTTAAATCCTTCAGAGAACTTTTTGAATCCAGATTGACCTGGAAGATACAACAACATATCCAAAACCCTGTCACTGCCAACTCCCTCAGAGTATGGAAAGAAATGCTTAATCTAAATAAACAAGAGGTGTTGGCAGTGACAATCCCAACCCCTATCACTACCTTTAATGCTGTTATTAAAAACATTGACCTAGAAAACTGGCTAAACTGTGGTATTGTAAATGTGGAGGATTTGTTGGGAGATTCCGGAATCAGAGCCTTTGATGATCTTACTAATTCATATGGAATCCCACTTTCTGAAAAATTAATATATGACAAATTATCTAGATTTTCCAATAAACACCCATATACCCCTATCTCATTTTTGCCCAAGATTACTAAACTCATTCAATCAGAAAACTCACACTTAAAAGGTACATCCGTTTTTTATAGATCCCTTTTAGACCTTAAAGAACCATTCCCTAAGAAACAACTATCCAAATGGCAGGACTGGCTTGGAGATGATATTGGTGTGGAGGACTGGGAGATGACCGTTAAAGCACTTAAAAAACTATCCCACTGTGTAGGTCACCATGAGAATTTGTTTAAAAGTGTTTGGCGATGGTTCATGACCCCTGAAAAAATCACTAAATTTGATCCCCAAGCATCACCCCTGTGTTGGAGGGGCTGCGGCCTGACGGGTACCATTGAACATATTATGTGGGAATGCCCTGCACTCCAAAACATTTGGAAGGAAGTAGAAAGATTTCTCCAACAACTTCCAATGTCCTTGCAATCGATCCCCCCTGGACTAGCAGTACTTAATTTAGGTGCAAACTCCTTCCCCCCCCAGGAAAGAATGATAATTACACATCTCTTCATAGTTGTGAGAAGTATGCTAGCCCTTAACTGGAAGACTCCCTATATACCGGTCATGGATGAGGTTTTAAGAAGGGTGGAATCTAACTTATTAGCAGAAAAGGCATGGTCAATTCGATGTGGCAACCTTAATTCCTTTCTTAAGAAAGCTGCTCTTTGGCCAACAATATACTCACACTCAAAATTATTGGAGTTCTAGCCTGGTTCTGTTATGTATCGTTAACTCTTATGTCAATTCTTGTGCTTGCCAATTTAGAATCAACCTTTTTGATTGTGGTGAATAAGTGCTCTAGGAACACCCTGTGGCCTGGTTACAACATGTCTTGCATCTCGCTCTGAGGACACACCTGTAGGTATGAACAATTGGACAATGAAGTGTGCATGTAGTGTAGATTAGTATAGTTCAAGATAGGTTAGATAGTTTAGTTATATATAGTCTAAAACAATAATGTAACATAACTTGGAGCATTATTCATAAGTCTAAAGCTCAGTTAGAAACTACTAATACCAACCGTTGAGTATGGGCAATCTGTGACACCAAGGTAACCTTGGTAAGGCTTTTCTCCCTGGGATCTCAGCAGGAGGTTTATCCCCATTTCCCAGGTTGAGAGAATCCTGCACTAGCCACCCACATCATCCATGGTGCCATGCACATACTTGATAGGAGTCACTTCCCATATCTTAGAACACAACTTCTCTCTGACTTAGACACGATCTTATGTCAAATAATATTATTTGACAACTAGTTTGTTATGGCTGAACAGTTATGCAGACAGAATTTTATGGTATCTGAGTAAGTTATACCCAACTCTAGTACTAAATTTTTGGTTCCATATACAAATTTCTCTTAATGTATTATTCCCTTAATTCTCAGGATATCATGCTTTTTCTTTAATATTAGATATTAAATTCACTTAATTTTGAAAAATTTGAATTTTTTATAACTTTTTTGACATTTTTCCACAAAATTGCAAAAAACGCATAAAAAACGCGCAGAAAACGCGCTTTGCGGCTTTTGAGCGTTTTTCTAGCGGTTTTGCGGCTTTTTGCCGCTATCTAACCGCCACTTAAACGCGTATTGAAAAACCGCATGTACGCATAAAGGACAGGTTTATACGCATGGTAAGCATGAATATACGCGTCTTACGTTAATATGCATTCAAAATACGCATCCCCATATAACAAATACCCAACTCCAATACAGTTAAACGTACAATGCATAAAAGAAACCTACAAAATTTTCGCATATCTAATGCGGGTTTTTTTTGCGAACATTCATAATAGCTTGAAATACCAATTTAAAAAGTATTCTCCTTAATTTTGAAAAATTTGAATTTTTTGTAACTTTTTTGACATTTTTCCACAAAATTGCAAAAAGCGCATAAAAAACGCGCAAAAAACGCGCTTTGCGGCTTTTGAGCGTTTTCTAGCGGTTTTGCGGCTTTTTGCCGCTATTTAACCGCCACTTAAACGCGTATTGAAAAAACCGCATGTACGCATAAAGGACAGGTTTATACGCATGGTAAGCATGAATATACGCGTCCTACGCGTATTTTTATACGCGTTAATACGCATTCAAAATACGCATCCCCATATAACAAATACCCAACTCCAATACAGATAAACGTACAATGCATAAAAGAAACTTACAAAAATTTTCGCATGCCTAATGCGTTTTTTTTTTGCGAACATTCATAATAGCTTGAAATACCAATTTAAAAAGTATTCTCCTGTTCATTAACCAATACTCTCTATACATAGAAAATTACTAAATGAATCCTGATGGTAAGAACTCATACATATGGTACAATTTCACTGACCCTCATACTTTACCGTGTATATCATAGAGCTTTACTCTGCATACTTATACCTGCTATGTTGTAATATTTGTACACAAAATATTTGTACAATTTGATGATGTTATTCTTTTTATTGTCTGTTTGATGACTGTAATGTTATAATTTTGAAAAACTCCAATAAAAATTATTGATATTGGTTTAACATAGAAAACTTACCGTTGCCTCTCGATTCTAATCTATCACTCCGATTTGCAAACGGATTTCACTGAAGCTGTAACTTTCATCCCAGAACATAGTTTAGGGGCCATTACCTCTTCAACTATAGTCATTTTTCTTTCGATTGCAAACGTAACCAGTTTTTCAATGGTGTAATGGTTTAACATAGAAAACTTACCGTTGGCTCTCGATTCTAATCTATCACTCCGATTTGCAAACGGATTTCACTGAAGCTGTAACTTTCATCCCAGAACATAGTTTAGGGGCCATTACCTCTTCAACTATAGTCATTTTTCTTTCGATTGCAAACGTAACCAGTTTTTCAATGGTGTAATGGTTTAACATAGAAAACTTACCGTTGCCTCTCGATTCTAATCTATCACTCCGATTTGCAAACGGATTTCACTGAAGCTGTAACTTTCATCCCAGAACATAGTTTAGGGGCCATTACCTCTTCAACTATAGTCATTTTTCTTTCGATTGCAAACGTAACCAGTTTTTCAATGGTGTAATGGTTTAACATAGAAAACTTACCGTTGGCTCTCGATTCTAATCTATCACTCCGATTTGCAAACGGATTTCACTGAAGCTGTAACTTTCATCCCAGAACATAGTTTAGGGGCCATTACCTCTTCAACTATAGTCATTTTTCTTTTGATTGCAAACGTAACCAGTTTTTCAATGGTGTAATGGTTTAACATAGAAAACTTACCGTTGGCTCTCGATTCTAATCTATCACTCCGATTTGCAAACGGATTTCACTGAAGCTGTAACTTTCATCCCAGAACATAGTTTAGGGGCCATTACCTCTTCAACTATAGTCATTTTTCTTTCGATTGCAAACGTAACCAGTTTTTCAATGGTGTAATGGTTTAACATAGAAAACTTACCGTTGGCTCTCGATTCTAATCTATCACTCCGATTTGCAAACGGATTTCACTGAAGCTGTAACTTTCATCCCAGAACATAGTTTAGGGGCCATTACCTCTTCAACTATAGTCATTTTTCTTTCGATTGCAAACGTAACCAGTTTTTCAATGGTGTAATGGTTTAACATAGAAAACTTACCGTTGGCTCTCGATTCTAATCTATCACTCCGATTTGCAAACGGATTTCACTGAAGCTGTAACTTTCATCCCAGAACATAGTTTAGGGGCCATTACCTCTTCAACTATAGTCATTTTTCTTTCGATTGCAAACGTAACCAGTTTTTCAATGGTGTAATGGTTTAACATAGAAAACTTACCGTTGGCTCTCGATTCTAATCTATCACTCCGATTTGCAAACGGATTTCACTGAAGCTGTAACTTTCATCCCAGAACATAGTTTAGGGGCCATTACCTCTTCAACTATAGTCATTTTTCTTTCGATTGCAAACGTAACCAGTTTTTCAATGGTGTAATGGTTTAACATAGAAAACTTACCGTTGGCTCTCGATTCTAATCTATCACTCCGATTTGCAAACGGATTTCACTGAAGCTGTAACTTTCATCCCAGAACATAGTTTAGGGGCCATTACCTCTTCAACTATAGTCATTTTTCTTTCGATTGCAAACGTAACCAGTTTTTCAATGGTGTAATGGTTTAACATAGAAAACTTACCGTTGGCTCTCGATTCTAATCTATCACTCCGATTTGCAAACGGATTTCACTGAAGCTGTAACTTTCATCCCAGAACATAGTTTAGGGGCCATTACCTCTTCAACTATAGTCATTTTTCTTTCGATTGCAAACGTAACCAGTTTTTCAATGGTGTAATGGTTTAACATAGAAAACTTACCGTTGGCTCTCGATTCTAATCTATCACTCCGATTTGCAAACGGATTTCACTGAAGCTGTAACTTTCATCCCAGAACATAGTTTAGGGGCCATTACCTCTTCAACTATAGTCATTTTTCTTTCGATTGCAAACGTAACCAGTTTTTCAATGGTGTAATGGTTTAACATAGAAAACTTACCGTTGGCTCTCGATTCTAATCTATCACTCCGATTTGCAAACGGATTTCACTGAAGCTGTAACTTTCATCCCAGAACATAGTTTAGGGGCCATTACCTCTTCAACTATAGTCATTTTTCTTTCGATTGCAAACGTAACCAGTTTTTCAATGGTGTAATGGTTTAACATAGAAAACTTACCGTTGGCTCTCGATTCTAATCTATCACTCCGATTTGCAAACGGATTTCACTGAAGCTGTAACTTTCATCCCAGAACATAGTTTAGGGGCCATTACCTCTTCAACTATAGTCATTTTTCTTTCGATTGCAAACGTAACCAGTTTTTCAATGGTGTAATGGTTTAACATAGAAAACTTACCGTTGGCTCTCGATTCTAATCTATCACTCCGATTTGCAAACGGATTTCACGAAGCTGTAACTTTCACCCCAGAACATAGTTTAGGGGCCATTACCTCTTCAACTATAGTCATTTTTCTTTCAAATGCAAACGTAACCAGTTTTTCAATGGTGTAATGGTTTAACATAGAAAACTTACCGTTGGCTCTCGATTCTAATCTATCACTCCGATTTGCAAACGGATTTCACTGAAGCTGTAACTTTCATCCCAGAACATAGTTTAGGGGCCATTACCTCTTCAACTATAGTCATTTTTCTTTCGATTGCAAACGTAACCAGTTTTTCAATGGTGTAATGGTTTAACATAGAAAACTTACCGTTGGCTCTCGATTCTAATCTATCACTCCGATTTGCAAACGGATTTCACTGAAGCTGTAACTTTCATCCCAGAACATAGTTTAGGGGCCATTACCTCTTCAACTATAGTCATTTTTCTTTCGATTGCAAACGTAACCAGTTTTTCAATGGTGTAATGGTTTAACATAGAAAACTTACCGTTGGCTCTCGATTCTAATCTATCACTCCGATTTGCAAACGGATTTCACTGAAGCTGTAACTTTCATCCCAGAACATAGTTTAGGGGCCATTACCTCTTCAACTATAGTCATTTTTCTTTCGATTGCAAACGTAACCAGTTTTTCAATGGTGTAATGGTTTAACATAGAAAACTTACCGTTGGCTCTCGATTCTAATCTATCACTCCGATTTGCAAACGGATTTCACTGAAGCTGTAACTTTCATCCCAGAACATAGTTTAGGGGCCATTACCTCTTCAACTATAGTCATTTTTCTTTCGATTGCAAACGTAACCAGTTTTTCAATGGTGTAATGGTTTAACATAGAAAACTTACCGTTGGCTCTCGATTCTAATCTATCACTCCGATTTGCAAACGGATTTCACTGAAGCTGTAACTTTCATCCCAGAACATAGTTTAGGGGCCATTACCTCTTCAACTATAGTCATTTTTCTTTCGATTGCAAACGTAACCAGTTTTTCAATGGTGTAATGGTTTAACATAGAAAACTTACCGTTGGCTCTCGATTCTAATCTATCACTCCGATTTGCAAACGGATTTCACTGAAGCTGTAACTTTCATCCCAGAACATAGTTTAGGGGCCATTACCTCTTCAACTATAGTCATTTTTCTTTCGATTGCAAACGTAACCAGTTTTTCAATGGTGTAATGGTTTAACATAGAAAACTTACCGTTGGCTCTCGATTCTAATCTATCACTCCGATTTGCAAACGGATTTCACTGAAGCTGTAACTTTCATCCCAGAACATAGTTTAGGGGCCATTACCTCTTCAACTATAGTCATTTTTCTTTCGATTGCAAACGTAACCAGTTTTTCAATGGTGTAATGGTTTAACATAGAAAACTTACCGTTGGCTCTCGATTCTAATCTATCACTCCGATTTGCAAACGGATTTCACTGAAGCTGTAACTTTCATCCCAGAACATAGTTTAGGGGCCATTACCTCTTCAACTATAGTCATTTTTCTTTCGATTGCAAACGTAACCAGTTTTTCAATGGTGTAATGGTTTAACATAGAAAACTTACCGTTGGCTCTCGATTCTAATCTATCACTCCGATTTGCAAACGGATTTCACTGAAGCTGTAACTTTCATCCCAGAACATAGTTTAGGGGCCATTACCTCTTCAACTATAGTCATTTTTCTTTCGATTGCAAACGTAACCAGTTTTTCAATGGTGTAATGGTTTAACATAGAAAACTTACCGTTGGCTCTCGATTCTAATCTATCACTCCGATTTGCAAACGGATTTCACTGAAGCTGTAACTTTCATCCCAGAACATAGTTTAGGGGCCATTACCTCTTCAACTATAGTCATTTTTCTTTCGATTGCAAACGTAACCAGTTTTTCAATGGTGTAATGGTTTAACATAGAAAACTTACCGTTGGCTCTCGATTCTAATCTATCACTCCGATTTGCAAACGGATTTCACTGAAGCTGTAACTTTCATCCCAGAACATAGTTTAGGGGCCATTACCTCTTCAACTATAGTCATTTTTCTTTCGATTGCAAACGTAACCAGTTTTTCAATGGTGTAATGGTTTAACATAGAAAACTTACCGTTGGCTCTCGATTCTAATCTATCACTCCGATTTGCAAACGGATTTCACTGAAGCTGTAACTTTCATCCCAGAACATAGTTTAGGGGCCATTACCTCTTCAACTATAGTCATTTTTCTTTCGATTGCAAACGTAACCAGTTTTTCAATGGTGTAATGGTTTAACATAGAAAACTTACCGTTGGCTCTCGATTCTAATCTATCACTCCGATTTGCAAACGGATTTCACTGAAGCTGTAACTTTCATCCCAGAACATAGTTTAGGGGCCATTACCTCTTCAACTATAGTCATTTTTCTTTCGATTGCAAACGTAACCAGTTTTTCAATGGTGTAATGGTTTAACATAGAAAACTTACCGTTGGCTCTCGATTCTAATCTATCACTCCGATTTGCAAACGGATTTCACTGAAGCTGTAACTTTCATCCCAGAACATAGTTTAGGGGCCATTACCTCTTCAACTATAGTCATTTTTCTTTCGATTGCAAACGTAACCAGTTTTTCAATGGTGTAATGGTTTAACATAGAAAACTTACCGTTGGCTCTCGATTCTAATCTATCACTCCGATTTGCAAACGGATTTCACTGAAGCTGTAACTTTCATCCCAGAACATAGTTTAGGGGCCATTACCTCTTCAACTATAGTCATTTTTCTTTCGATTGCAAACGTAACCAGTTTTTCAATGGTGTAATGGTTTAACATAGAAAACTTACCGTTGGCTCTCGATTCTAATCTATCACTCCGATTTGCAAACGGATTTCACTGAAGCTGTAACTTTCATCCCAGAACATAGTTTAGGGGCCATTACCTCTTCAACTATAGTCATTTTTCTTTCGATTGCAAACGTAACCAGTTTTTCAATGGTGTAATGGTTTAACATAGAAAACTTACCGTTGGCTCTCGATTCTAATCTATCACTCCGATTTGCAAACGGATTTCACTGAAGCTGTAACTTTCATCCCAGAACATAGTTTAGGGGCCATTACCTCTTCAACTATAGTCATTTTTCTTTCGATTGCAAACGTAACCAGTTTTTCAATGGTGTAATGGTTTAACATAGAAAACTTACCGTTGGCTCTCGATTCTAATCTATCACTCCGATTTGCAAACGGATTTCACTGAAGCTGTAACTTTCATCCCAGAACATAGTTTAGGGGCCATTACCTCTTCAACTATAGTCATTTTTCTTTCGATTGCAAACGTAACCAGTTTTTCAATGGTGTAATGGTTTAACATAGAAAACTTACCGTTTGGCTCTCGATTCTAATCTATCACTCCGATTTGCAAACGGATTTCACTGAAGCTGTAACTTTCATCCCAGAACATAGTTTAGGGGCCATTACCTCTTCAACTATAGTCATTTTTCTTTCGATTGCAAACGTAACCAGTTTTTCAATGGTGTAATGGTTTAACATAGAAAACTTACCGTTGGCTCTCGATTCTAATCTATCACTCCGATTTGCAAACGGATTTCACTGAAGCTGTAACTTTCATCCCAGAACATAGTTTAGGGGCCATTACCTCTTCAACTATAGTCATTTTTCTTTCGATTGCAAACGTAACCAGTTTTTCAATGGTGTAATGGTTTAACATAGAAAACTTACCGTTGGCTCTCGATTCTAATCTATCACTCCGATTTGCAAACGGATTTCACTGAAGCTGTAACTTTCATCCCAGAACATAGTTTAGGGGCCATTACCTCTTCAACTATAGTCATTTTTCTTTCGATTGCAAACGTAACCAGTTTTTCAATGGTGTAATGGTTTAACATAGAAAACTTACCGTTGGCTCTCGATTCTAATCTATCACTCCGATTTGCAAACGGATTTCACTGAAGCTGTAACTTTCATCCCAGAACATAGTTTAGGGGCCATTACCTCTTCAACTATAGTCATTTTTCTTTCGATTGCAAACGTAACCAGTTTTTCAATGGTGTAATGGTTTAACATAGAAAACTTACCGTTGGCTCTCGATTCTAATCTATCACTCCGATTTGCAAACGGATTTCACTGAAGCTGTAACTTTCATCCCAGAACATAGTTTAGGGGCCATTACCTCTTCAACTATAGTCATTTTTCTTTCGATTGCAAACGTAACCAGTTTTTCAATGGTGTAATGGTTTAACATAGAAAACTTACCGTTGGCTCTCGATTCTAATCTATCACTCCGATTTGCAAACGGATTTCACTGAAGCTGTAACTTTCATCCCAGAACATAGTTTAGGGGCCATTACCTCTTCAACTATAGTCATTTTTCTTTCGATTGCAAACGTAACCAGTTTTTCAATGGTGTAATGGTTTAACATAGAAAACTTACCGTTGGCTCTCGATTCTAATCTATCACTCCGATTTGCAAACGGATTTCACTGAAGCTGTAACTTTCATCCCAGAACATAGTTTAGGGGCCATTACCTCTTCAACTATAGTCATTTTTCTTTCGATTGCAAACGTAACCAGTTTTTCAATGGTGTAATGGTTTAACATAGAAAACTTACCGTTGGCTCTCGATTCTAATCTATCACTCCGATTTGCAAACGGATTTCACTGAAGCTGTAACTTTCATCCCAGAACATAGTTTAGGGGCCATTACCTCTTCAACTATAGTCATTTTTCTTTCGATTGCAAACGTAACCAGTTTTTCAATGGTGTAATGGTTTAACATAGAAAACTTACCGTTGGCTCTCGATTCTAATCTATCACTCCGATTTGCAAACGGATTTCACTGAAGCTGTAACTTTCATCCCAGAACATAGTTTAGGGGCCATTACCTCTTCAACTATAGTCATTTTTCTTTCGATTGCAAACGTAACCAGTTTTTCAATGGTGTAATGGTTTAACATAGAAAACTTACCGTTGGCTCTCGATTCTAATCTATCACTCCGATTTGCAAACGGATTTCACTGAAGCTGTAACTTTCATCCCAGAACATAGTTTAGGGGCCATTACCTCTTCAACTATAGTCATTTTTCTTTCGATTGCAAACGTAACCAGTTTTTCAATGGTGTAATGGTTTAACATAGAAAACTTACCGTTGGCTCTCGATTCTAATCTATCACTCCGATTTGCAAACGGATTTCACTGAAGCTGTAACTTTCATCCCAGAACATAGTTTAGGGGCCATTACCTCTTCAACTATAGTCATTTTTCTTTCGATTGCAAACGTAACCAGTTTTTCAATGGTGTAATGGTTTAACATAGAAAACTTACCGTTGGCTCTCGATTCTAATCTATCACTCCGATTTGCAAACGGATTTCACTGAAGCTGTAACTTTCATCCCAGAACATAGTTTAGGGGCCATTACCTCTTCAACTATAGTCATTTTTCTTTCGATTGCAAACGTAACCAGTTTTTCAATGGTGTAATGGTTTAACATAGAAAACTTACCGTTGGCTCTCGATTCTAATCTATCACTCCGATTTGCAAACGGATTTCACTGAAGCTGTAACTTTCATCCCAGAACATAGTTTAGGGGCCATTACCTCTTCAACTATAGTCATTTTTCTTTCGATTGCAAACGTAACCAGTTTTTCAATGGTGTAATGGTTTAACATAGAAAACTTACCGTTGGCTCTCGATTCTAATCTATCACTCCGATTTGCAAACGGATTTCACTGAAGCTGTAACTTTCATCCCAGAACATAGTTTAGGGGCCATTACCTCTTCAACTATAGTCATTTTTCTTTCGATTGCAAACGTAACCAGTTTTTCAATGGTGTAATGGTTTAACATAGAAAACTTACCGTTGGCTCTCGATTCTAATCTATCACTCCGATTTGCAAACGGATTTCACTGAAGCTGTAACTTTCATCCCAGAACATAGTTTAGGGGCCATTACCTCTTCAACTATAGTCATTTTTCTTTCGATTGCAAACGTAACCAGTTTTTCAATGGTGTAATGGTTTAACATAGAAAACTTACCGTTGGCTCTCGATTCTAATCTATCACTCCGATTTGCAAACGGATTTCACTGAAGCTGTAACTTTCATCCCAGAACATAGTTTAGGGGCCATTACCTCTTCAACTATAGTCATTTTTCTTTCGATTGCAAACGTAACCAGTTTTTCAATGGTGTAATGGTTTAACATAGAAAACTTACCGTTGGCTCTCGATTCTAATCTATCACTCCGATTTGCAAACGGATTTCACTGAAGCTGTAACTTTCATCCCAGAACATAGTTTAGGGGCCATTACCTCTTCAACTATAGTCATTTTTCTTTCGATTGCAAACGTAACCAGTTTTTCAATGGTGTAATGGTTTAACATAGAAAACTTACCGTTGGCTCTCGATTCTAATCTATCACTCCGATTTGCAAACGGATTTCACTGAAGCTGTAACTTTCATCCCAGAACATAGTTTAGGGGCCATTACCTCTTCAACTATAGTCATTTTTCTTTCGATTGCAAACGTAACCAGTTTTTCAATGGTGTAATGGTTTAACATAGAAAACTTACCGTTGGCTCTCGATTCTAATCTATCACTCCGATTTGCAAACGGATTTCACTGAAGCTGTAACTTTCATCCCAGAACATAGTTTAGGGGCCATTACCTCTTCAACTATAGTCATTTTTCTTTCGATTGCAAACGTAACCAGTTTTTCAATGGTGTAATGGTTTAACATAGAAAACTTACCGTTGGCTCTCGATTCTAATCTATCACTCCGATTTGCAAACGGATTTCACTGAAGCTGTAACTTTCATCCCAGAACATAGTTTAGGGGCCATTACCTCTTCAACTATAGTCATTTTTCTTTCGATTGCAAACGTAACCAGTTTTTCAATGGTGTAATGGTTTAACATAGAAAACTTACCGTTGGCTCTCGATTCTAATCTATCACTCCGATTTGCAAACGGATTTCACTGAAGCTGTAACTTTCATCCCAGAACATAGTTTAGGGGCCATTACCTCTTCAACTATAGTCATTTTTCTTTCGATTGCAAACGTAACCAGTTTTTCAATGGTGTAATGGTTTAACATAGAAAACTTACCGTTGGCTCTCGATTCTAATCTATCACTCCGATTTGCAAACGGATTTCACTGAAGCTGTAACTTTCATCCCAGAACATAGTTTAGGGGCCATTACCTCTTCAACTATAGTCATTTTTCTTTCGATTGCAAACGTAACCAGTTTTTCAATGGTGTAATGGTTTAACATAGAAAACTTACCGTTGGCTCTCGATTCTAATCTATCACTCCGATTTGCAAACGGATTTCACTGAAGCTGTAACTTTCATCCCAGAACATAGTTTAGGGGCCATTACCTCTTCAACTATAGTCATTTTTCTTTCGATTGCAAACGTAACCAGTTTTTCAATGGTGTAATGGTTTAACATAGAAAACTTACCGTTGGCTCTCGATTCTAATCTATCACTCCGATTTGCAAACGGATTTCACTGAAGCTGTAACTTTCATCCCAGAACATAGTTTAGGGGCCATTACCTCTTCAACTATAGTCATTTTTCTTTCGATTGCAAACGTAACCAGTTTTTCAATGGTGTAATGGTTTAACATAGAAAACTTACCGTTGGCTCTCGATTCTAATCTATCACTCCGATTTGCAAACGGATTTCACTGAAGCTGTAACTTTCATCCCAGAACATAGTTTAGGGGCCATTACCTCTTCAACTATAGTCATTTTTCTTTCGATTGCAAACGTAACCAGTTTTTCAATGGTGTAATGGTTTAACATAGAAAACTTACCGTTGGCTCTCGATTCTAATCTATCACTCCGATTTGCAAACGGATTTCACTGAAGCTGTAACTTTCATCCCAGAACATAGTTTAGGGGCCATTACCTCTTCAACTATAGTCATTTTTCTTTCGATTGCAAACGTAACCAGTTTTTCAATGGTGTAATGGTTTAACATAGAAAACTTACCGTTGGCTCTCGATTCTAATCTATCACTCCGATTTGCAAACGGATTTCACTGAAGCTGTAACTTTCATCCCAGAACATAGTTTAGGGGCCATTACCTCTTCAACTATAGTCATTTTTCTTTCGATTGCAAACGTAACCAGTTTTTCAATGGTGTAATGGTTTAACATAGAAAACTTACCGTTGGCTCTCGATTCTAATCTATCACTCCGATTTGCAAACGGATTTCACTGAAGCTGTAACTTTCATCCCAGAACATAGTTTAGGGGCCATTACCTCTTCAACTATAGTCATTTTTCTTTCGATTGCAAACGTAACCAGTTTTTCAATGGTGTAATGGTTTAACATAGAAAACTTACCGTTGGCTCTCGATTCTAATCTATCACTCCGATTTGCAAACGGATTTCACTGAAGCTGTAACTTTCATCCCAGAACATAGTTTAGGGGCCATTACCTCTTCAACTATAGTCATTTTTCTTTCGATTGCAAACGTAACCAGTTTTTCAATGGTGTAATGGTTTAACATAGAAAACTTACCGTTGGCTCTCGATTCTAATCTATCACTCCGATTTGCAAACGGATTTCACTGAAGCTGTAACTTTCATCCCAGAACATAGTTTAGGGGCCATTACCTCTTCAACTATAGTCATTTTTCTTTCGATTGCAAACGTAACCAGTTTTTCAATGGTGTAATGGTTTAACATAGAAAACTTACCGTTGGCTCTCGATTCTAATCTATCACTCCGATTTGCAAACGGATTTCACTGAAGCTGTAACTTTCATCCCAGAACATAGTTTAGGGGCCATTACCTCTTCAACTATAGTCATTTTTCTTTCGATTGCAAACGTAACCAGTTTTTCAATGGTGTAATGGTTTAACATAGAAAACTTACCGTTGGCTCTCGATTCTAATCTATCACTCCGATTTGCAAACGGATTTCACTGAAGCTGTAACTTTCATCCCAGAACATAGTTTAGGGGCCATTACCTCTTCAACTATAGTCATTTTTCTTTCGATTGCAAACGTAACCAGTTTTTCAATGGTGTAATGGTTTAACATAGAAAACTTACCGTTGGCTCTCGATTCTAATCTATCACTCCGATTTGCAAACGGATTTCACTGAAGCTGTAACTTTCATCCCAGAACATAGTTTAGGGGCCATTACCTCTTCAACTATAGTCATTTTTCTTTCGATTGCAAACGTAACCAGTTTTTCAATGGTGTAATGGTTTAACATAGAAAACTTACCGTTGGCTCTCGATTCTAATCTATCACTCCGATTTGCAAACGGATTTCACTGAAGCTGTAACTTTCATCCCAGAACATAGTTTAGGGGCCATTACCTCTTCAACTATAGTCATTTTTCTTTCGATTGCAAACGTAACCAGTTTTTCAATGGTGTAATGGTTTAACATAGAAAACTTACCGTTGGCTCTCGATTCTAATCTATCACTCCGATTTGCAAACGGATTTCACTGAAGCTGTAACTTTCATCCCAGAACATAGTTTAGGGGCCATTACCTCTTCAACTATAGTCATTTTTCTTTCGATTGCAAACGTAACCAGTTTTTCAATGGTGTAATGGTTTAACATAGAAAACTTACCGTTGGCTCTCGATTCTAATCTATCACTCCGATTTGCAAACGGATTTCACTGAAGCTGTAACTTTCATCCCAGAACATAGTTTAGGGGCCATTACCTCTTCAACTATAGTCATTTTTCTTTCGATTGCAAACGTAACCAGTTTTTCAATGGTGTAATGGTTTAACATAGAAAACTTACCGTTGGCTCTCGATTCTAATCTATCACTCCGATTTGCAAACGGATTTCACTGAAGCTGTAACTTTCATCCCAGAACATAGTTTAGGGGCCATTACCTCTTCAACTATAGTCATTTTTCTTTCGATTGCAAACGTAACCAGTTTTTCAATGGTGTAATGGTTTAACATAGAAAACTTACCGTTGGCTCTCGATTCTAATCTATCACTCCGATTTGCAAACGGATTTCACTGAAGCTGTAACTTTCATCCCAGAACATAGTTTAGGGGCCATTACCTCTTCAACTATAGTCATTTTTCTTTCGATTGCAAACGTAACCAGTTTTTCAATGGTGTAATGGTTTAACATAGAAAACTTACCGTTGGCTCTCGATTCTAATCTATCACTCCGATTTGCAAACGGATTTCACTGAAGCTGTAACTTTCATCCCAGAACATAGTTTAGGGGCCATTACCTCTTCAACTATAGTCATTTTTCTTTCGATTGCAAACGTAACCAGTTTTTCAATGGTGTAATGGTTTAACATAGAAAACTTACCGTTGGCTCTCGATTCTAATCTATCACTCCGATTTGCAAACGGATTTCACTGAAGCTGTAACTTTCATCCCAGAACATAGTTTAGGGGCCATTACCTCTTCAACTATAGTCATTTTTCTTTCGATTGCAAACGTAACCAGTTTTTCAATGGTGTAATGGTTTAACATAGAAAACTTACCGTTGGCTCTCGATTCTAATCTATCACTCCGATTTGCAAACGGATTTCACTGAAGCTGTAACTTTCATCCCAGAACATAGTTTAGGGGCCATTACCTCTTCAACTATAGTCATTTTTCTTTCGATTGCAAACGTAACCAGTTTTTCAATGGTGTAATGGTTTAACATAGAAAACTTACCGTTGGCTCTCGATTCTAATCTATCACTCCGATTTGCAAACGGATTTCACTGAAGCTGTAACTTTCATCCCAGAACATAGTTTAGGGGCCATTACCTCTTCAACTATAGTCATTTTTCTTTCGATTGCAAACGTAACCAGTTTTTCAATGGTGTAATGGTTTAACATAGAAAACTTACCGTTGGCTCTCGATTCTAATCTATCACTCCGATTTGCAAACGGATTTCACTGAAGCTGTAACTTTCATCCCAGAACATAGTTTAGGGGCCATTACCTCTTCAACTATAGTCATTTTTCTTTCGATTGCAAACGTAACCAGTTTTTCAATGGTGTAATGGTTTAACATAGAAAACTTACCGTTGGCTCTCGATTCTAATCTATCACTCCGATTTGCAAACGGATTTCACTGAAGCTGTAACTTTCATCCCAGAACATAGTTTAGGGGCCATTACCTCTTCAACTATAGTCATTTTTCTTTCGATTGCAAACGTAACCAGTTTTTCAATGGTGTAATGGTTTAACATAGAAAACTTACCGTTGGCTCTCGATTCTAATCTATCACTCCGATTTGCAAACGGATTTCACTGAAGCTGTAACTTTCATCCCAGAACATAGTTTAGGGGCCATTACCTCTTCAACTATAGTCATTTTTCTTTCGATTGCAAACGTAACCAGTTTTTCAATGGTGTAATGGTTTAACATAGAAAACTTACCGTTGGCTCTCGATTCTAATCTATCACTCCGATTTGCAAACGGATTTCACTGAAGCTGTAACTTTCATCCCAGAACATAGTTTAGGGGCCATTACCTCTTCAACTATAGTCATTTTTCTTTCGATTGCAAACGTAACCAGTTTTTCAATGGTGTAATGGTTTAACATAGAAAACTTACCGTTGGCTCTCGATTCTAATCTATCACTCCGATTTGCAAACGGATTTCACTGAAGCTGTAACTTTCATCCCAGAACATAGTTTAGGGGCCATTACCTCTTCAACTATAGTCATTTTTCTTTCGATTGCAAACGTAACCAGTTTTTCAATGGTGTAATGGTTTAACATAGAAAACTTACCGTTGGCTCTCGATTCTAATCTATCACTCCGATTTGCAAACGGATTTCACTGAAGCTGTAACTTTCATCCCAGAACATAGTTTAGGGGCCATTACCTCTTCAACTATAGTCATTTTTCTTTCGATTGCAAACGTAACCAGTTTTTCAATGGTGTAATGGTTTAACATAGAAAACTTACCGTTGGCTCTCGATTCTAATCTATCACTCCGATTTGCAAACGGATTTCACTGAAGCTGTAACTTTCATCCCAGAACATAGTTTAGGGGCCATTACCTCTTCAACTATAGTCATTTTTCTTTCGATTGCAAACGTAACCAGTTTTTCAATGGTGTAATGGTTTAACATAGAAAACTTACCGTTGGCTCTCGATTCTAATCTATCACTCCGATTTGCAAACGGATTTCACTGAAGCTGTAACTTTCATCCCAGAACATAGTTTAGGGGCCATTACCTCTTCAACTATAGTCATTTTTCTTTCGATTGCAAACGTAACCAGTTTTTCAATGGTGTAATGGTTTAACATAGAAAACTTACCGTTGGCTCTCGATTCTAATCTATCACTCCGATTTGCAAACGGATTTCACTGAAGCTGTAACTTTCATCCCAGAACATAGTTTAGGGGCCATTACCTCTTCAACTATAGTCATTTTTCTTTCGATTGCAAACGTAACCAGTTTTTCAATGGTGTAATGGTTTAACATAGAAAACTTACCGTTGGCTCTCGATTCTAATCTATCACTCCGATTTGCAAACGGATTTCACTGAAGCTGTAACTTTCATCCCAGAACATAGTTTAGGGGCCATTACCTCTTCAACTATAGTCATTTTTCTTTCGATTGCAAACGTAACCAGTTTTTCAATGGTGTAATGGTTTAACATAGAAAACTTACCGTTGGCTCTCGATTCTAATCTATCACTCCGATTTGCAAACGGATTTCACTGAAGCTGTAACTTTCATCCCAGAACATAGTTTAGGGGCCATTACCTCTTCAACTATAGTCATTTTTCTTTCGATTGCAAACGTAACCAGTTTTTCAATGGTGTAATGGTTTAACATAGAAAACTTACCGTTGGCTCTCGATTCTAATCTATCACTCCGATTTGCAAACGGATTTCACTGAAGCTGTAACTTTCATCCCAGAACATAGTTTAGGGGCCATTACCTCTTCAACTATAGTCATTTTTCTTTCGATTGCAAACGTAACCAGTTTTTCAATGGTGTAATGGTTTAACATAGAAAACTTACCGTTGGCTCTCGATTCTAATCTATCACTCCGATTTGCAAACGGATTTCACTGAAGCTGTAACTTTCATCCCAGAACATAGTTTAGGGGCCATTACCTCTTCAACTATAGTCATTTTTCTTTCGATTGCAAACGTAACCAGTTTTTCAATGGTGTAATGGTTTAACATAGAAAACTTACCGTTGGCTCTCGATTCTAATCTATCACTCCGATTTGCAAACGGATTTCACTGAAGCTGTAACTTTCATCCCAGAACATAGTTTAGGGGCCATTACCTCTTCAACTATAGTCATTTTTCTTTCGATTGCAAACGTAACCAGTTTTTCAATGGTGTAATGGTTTAACATAGAAAACTTACCGTTGGCTCTCGATTCTAATCTATCACTCCGATTTGCAAACGGATTTCACTGAAGCTGTAACTTTCATCCCAGAACATAGTTTAGGGGCCATTACCTCTTCAACTATAGTCATTTTTCTTTCGATTGCAAACGTAACCAGTTTTT
Organism: Hyperolius riggenbachi; assembly: GCF_040937935.1. NCBI lineage: Eukaryota > Metazoa > Chordata > Amphibia > Anura > Hyperoliidae > Hyperolius > Hyperolius riggenbachi. The sequence continues at coordinate 63,389 of NW_027152529.1, forward strand.
CAATGGTGTAATGGTTTAACATAGAAAACTTACCGTTGGCTCTCGATTCTAATCTATCACTCCGATTTGCAAACGGATTTCACTGAAGCTGTAACTTTCATCCCAGAACATAGTTTAGGGGCCATTACCTCTTCAACTATAGTCATTTTTCTTTCGATTGCAAACGTAACCAGTTTTTCAATGGTGTAATGGTTTAACATAGAAAACTTACCGTTGGCTCTCGATTCTAATCTATCACTCCGATTTGCAAACGGATTTCACTGAAGCTGTAACTTTCATCCCAGAACATAGTTTAGGGGCCATTACCTCTTCAACTATAGTCATTTTTCTTTCGATTGCAAACGTAACCAGTTTTTCAATGGTGTAATGGTTTAACATAGAAAACTTACCGTTGGCTCTCGATTCTAATCTATCACTCCGATTTGCAAACGGATTTCACTGAAGCTGTAACTTTCATCCCAGAACATAGTTTAGGGGCCATTACCTCTTCAACTATAGTCATTTTTCTTTCGATTGCAAACGTAACCAGTTTTTCAATGGTGTAATGGTTTAACATAGAAAACTTACCGTTGGCTCTCGATTCTAATCTATCACTCCGATTTGCAAACGGATTTCACTGAAGCTGTAACTTTCATCCCAGAACATAGTTTAGGGGCCATTACCTCTTCAACTATAGTCATTTTTCTTTCGATTGCAAACGTAACCAGTTTTTCAATGGTGTAATGGTTTAACATAGAAAACTTACCGTTGGCTCTCGATTCTAATCTATCACTCCGATTTGCAAACGGATTTCACTGAAGCTGTAACTTTCATCCCAGAACATAGTTTAGGGGCCATTACCTCTTCAACTATAGTCATTTTTCTTTCGATTGCAAACGTAACCAGTTTTTCAATGGTGTAATGGTTTAACATAGAAAACTTACCGTTGGCTCTCGATTCTAATCTATCACTCCGATTTGCAAACGGATTTCACTGAAGCTGTAACTTTCATCCCAGAACATAGTTTAGGGGCCATTACCTCTTCAACTATAGTCATTTTTCTTTCGATTGCAAACGTAACCAGTTTTTCAATGGTGTAATGGTTTAACATAGAAAACTTACCGTTGGCTCTCGATTCTAATCTATCACTCCGATTTGCAAACGGATTTCACTGAAGCTGTAACTTTCATCCCAGAACATAGTTTAGGGGCCATTACCTCTTCAACTATAGTCATTTTTCTTTCGATTGCAAACGTAACCAGTTTTTCAATGGTGTAATGGTTTAACATAGAAAACTTACCGTTGGCTCTCGATTCTAATCTATCACTCCGATTTGCAAACGGATTTCACTGAAGCTGTAACTTTCATCCCAGAACATAGTTTAGGGGCCATTACCTCTTCAACTATAGTCATTTTTCTTTCGATTGCAAACGTAACCAGTTTTTCAATGGTGTAATGGTTTAACATAGAAAACTTACCGTTGGCTCTCGATTCTAATCTATCACTCCGATTTGCAAACGGATTTCACTGAAGCTGTAACTTTCATCCCAGAACATAGTTTAGGGGCCATTACCTCTTCAACTATAGTCATTTTTCTTTCGATTGCAAACGTAACCAGTTTTTCAATGGTGTAATGGTTTAACATAGAAAACTTACCGTTGGCTCTCGATTCTAATCTATCACTCCGATTTGCAAACGGATTTCACTGAAGCTGTAACTTTCATCCCAGAACATAGTTTAGGGGCCATTACCTCTTCAACTATAGTCATTTTTCTTTCGATTGCAAACGTAACCAGTTTTTCAATGGTGTAATGGTTTAACATAGAAAACTTACCGTTGGCTCTCGATTCTAATCTATCACTCCGATTTGCAAACGGATTTCACTGAAGCTGTAACTTTCATCCCAGAACATAGTTTAGGGGCCATTACCTCTTCAACTATAGTCATTTTTCTTTCGATTGCAAACGTAACCAGTTTTTCAATGGTGTAATGGTTTAACATAGAAAACTTACCGTTGGCTCTCGATTCTAATCTATCACTCCGATTTGCAAACGGATTTCACTGAAGCTGTAACTTTCATCCCAGAACATAGTTTAGGGGCCATTACCTCTTCAACTATAGTCATTTTTCTTTCGATTGCAAACGTAACCAGTTTTTCAATGGTGTAATGGTTTAACATAGAAAACTTACCGTTGGCTCTCGATTCTAATCTATCACTCCGATTTGCAAACGGATTTCACTGAAGCTGTAACTTTCATCCCAGAACATAGTTTAGGGGCCATTACCTCTTCAACTATAGTCATTTTTCTTTCGATTGCAAACGTAACCAGTTTTTCAATGGTGTAATGGTTTAACATAGAAAACTTACCGTTGGCTCTCGATTCTAATCTATCACTCCGATTTGCAAACGGATTTCACTGAAGCTGTAACTTTCATCCCAGAACATAGTTTAGGGGCCATTACCTCTTCAACTATAGTCATTTTTCTTTCGATTGCAAACGTAACCAGTTTTTCAATGGTGTAATGGTTTAACATAGAAAACTTACCGTTGGCTCTCGATTCTAATCTATCACTCCGATTTGCAAACGGATTTCACTGAAGCTGTAACTTTCATCCCAGAACATAGTTTAGGGGCCATTACCTCTTCAACTATAGTCATTTTTCTTTCGATTGCAAACGTAACCAGTTTTTCAATGGTGTAATGGTTTAACATAGAAAACTTACCGTTGGCTCTCGATTCTAATCTATCACTCCGATTTGCAAACGGATTTCACTGAAGCTGTAACTTTCATCCCAGAACATAGTTTAGGGGCCATTACCTCTTCAACTATAGTCATTTTTCTTTCGATTGCAAACGTAACCAGTTTTTCAATGGTGTAATGGTTTAACATAGAAAACTTACCGTTGGCTCTCGATTCTAATCTATCACTCCGATTTGCAAACGGATTTCACTGAAGCTGTAACTTTCATCCCAGAACATAGTTTAGGGGCCATTACCTCTTCAACTATAGTCATTTTTCTTTCGATTGCAAACGTAACCAGTTTTTCAATGGTGTAATGGTTTAACATAGAAAACTTACCGTTGGCTCTCGATTCTAATCTATCACTCCGATTTGCAAACGGATTTCACTGAAGCTGTAACTTTCATCCCAGAACATAGTTTAGGGGCCATTACCTCTTCAACTATAGTCATTTTTCTTTCGATTGCAAACGTAACCAGTTTTTCAATGGTGTAATGGTTTAACATAGAAAACTTACCGTTGGCTCTCGATTCTAATCTATCACTCCGATTTGCAAACGGATTTCACTGAAGCTGTAACTTTCATCCCAGAACATAGTTTAGGGGCCATTACCTCTTCAACTATAGTCATTTTTCTTTCGATTGCAAACGTAACCAGTTTTTCAATGGTGTAATGGTTTAACATAGAAAACTTACCGTTGGCTCTCGATTCTAATCTATCACTCCGATTTGCAAACGGATTTCACTGAAGCTGTAACTTTCATCCCAGAACATAGTTTAGGGGCCATTACCTCTTCAACTATAGTCATTTTTCTTTCGATTGCAAACGTAACCAGTTTTTCAATGGTGTAATGGTTTAACATAGAAAACTTACCGTTGGCTCTCGATTCTAATCTATCACTCCGATTTGCAAACGGATTTCACTGAAGCTGTAACTTTCATCCCAGAACATAGTTTAGGGGCCATTACCTCTTCAACTATAGTCATTTTTCTTTCGATTGCAAACGTAACCAGTTTTTCAATGGTGTAATGGTTTAACATAGAAAACTTACCGTTGGCTCTCGATTCTAATCTATCACTCCGATTTGCAAACGGATTTCACTGAAGCTGTAACTTTCATCCCAGAACATAGTTTAGGGGCCATTACCTCTTCAACTATAGTCATTTTTCTTTCGATTGCAAACGTAACCAGTTTTTCAATGGTGTAATGGTTTAACATAGAAAACTTACCGTTGGCTCTCGATTCTAATCTATCACTCCGATTTGCAAACGGATTTCACTGAAGCTGTAACTTTCATCCCAGAACATAGTTTAGGGGCCATTACCTCTTCAACTATAGTCATTTTTCTTTCGATTGCAAACGTAACCAGTTTTTCAATGGTGTAATGGTTTAACATAGAAAACTTACCGTTGGCTCTCGATTCTAATCTATCACTCCGATTTGCAAACGGATTTCACTGAAGCTGTAACTTTCATCCCAGAACATAGTTTAGGGGCCATTACTTCTTCAACTATAGTCATTTTTCTTTCGATTGCAAACGTAACCACTTTTTCAATGGTGTAATGGTTTAACATAGAAAACTTACCGTTGGCTCTCGATTCTTATCTATCACTCCGATTTGCAAACGGATTTCACTGAAGCTGTAACTTTCATCCCAGAACATAGTTTAGGGGCCATTACCTCTTCAACTATAGTCATTTTTCTTTCGATTGCAAACGTAACCAGTTTTTCAATGGTGTAATGGTTTAACATAGAAAACTTACCGTTGGCTCTCGATTCTAATCTATCACTCCGATTTGCAAACGGATTTCACTGAAGCTGTAACTTTCATCCCAGAACATAGTTTAGGGGCCATTACTTCTTCAACTATAGTCATTTTTCTTTCGATTGCAAACGTAACCAGTTTTTCAATGGTGTAATGGTTTAACATAGAAAACTTACCGTTGGCTCTCGATTCTAATCTATCACTCATCCGATTTGCAAACGGATTTCACTGAAGCTGTAACTTTCATCCCAGAACATAGTTTAGGGGCCATTACCTCTTCAACTATAGTCATTTTTCTTTCGATTGCAAACGTAACCAGTTTTTCAATGGTGTAATGGTTTAACATAGAAAACTTACCCTTTGCTCTCGATTCTAATCTATCACTCCGATTTGCAAACGGATTTCACTGAAGCTGTAACTTTCATCCCAGAACATAGTTTAGGGGCCATTACCTCTTCAACTATAGTCATTTTTCTTTCGATTGCAAACGTAACCAGTTTTTCAATGGTGTAATGGTTTAACATAGAAAACTTACCGTTGGCTCTCGATTCTAATCTATCACTCCGATTTGCAAACGGATTTCACTGAAGCTGTAACTTTCATCCCAGAACATAGTTTAGGGGCCATTACCTCTTCAACTATAGTCATTTTTCTTTCGATTGCAAACGTAACCAGTTTTTCAATGGTGTAATGGTTTAACATAGAAAACTTACCGTTGGCTCTCGATTCTAATCTATCACTCCGATTTGCAAACGGATTTCACTGAAGCTGTAACTTTCATCCCAGAACATAGTTTATGGGCCATTACCTCTTCAACTATAGTCATTTTTCTTTCGATTGCAAACGTAACCAGTTTTTCAATGGTGTAATGGTTTAACATAGAAAACTTACCGTTGGCTCTCGATTCTAATCTATCACTCCGATTTGCAAACGGATTTCACTGAAGCTGTAACTTTCATCCCAGAACATAGTTTAGGGGCCATTACCTCTTCAACTATAGTCATTTTTCTTTCGATTGCAAACGTAACCAGTTTTTCAATGGTGTAATGGTTTAACATAGAAAACTTACCGTTGGCTCTCGATTCTAATCTATCACTCCGATTTGCAAACGGATTTCACTGAAGCTGTAACTTTCATCCCAGAACATAGTTTAGGGGCCATTACCTCTTCAACTATAGTCATTTTTCTTTCGATTGCAAACGTAACCAGTTTTTCAATGGTGTAATGGTTTAACATAGAAAACTTACCGTTGGCTCTCGATTCTAATCTATCACTCCGATTTGCAAACGGATTTCACTGAAGCTGTAACTTTCATCCCAGAACAAAGTTTAGGGGCCATTACCTCTTCAACTATAGTCATTTTTCTTTCGATTGCAAACGTAACCAGTTTTTCAATGGTGTAATGGTTTAACATTGAAAACTTACCGTTGGCTCTCGATTCTAATCTATCACTCCGATTTGCAAACGGATTTCACTGAAGCTGTAACTTTCATCCCAGAACATAGTTTAGGGGCCATTACCTCTTCAACTATAGTCATTTTTCTTTCGATTGCAAACGTAACCAGTTTTTCAATGGTGTAATGGTTTAACATAGAAAACTTACCGTTGGCTCTCGATTCTAATCTATCACTCCGATTTGCAAACGGATTTCACTGAAGCTGTAACTTTCATCCCAGAACATAGTTTAGGGGCCATTACCTCTTCAACTATAGTCATTTTTCTTTCGATTGCAAACGTAACCAGTTTTTCAATGGTGTAATGGTTTAACATAGAAAACTTACCGTTGGCTCTCGATTCTAATCTATCACTCCGATTTGCAAACGGATTTCACTGAAGCTGTAACTTTCATCCCAGAACATAGTTTAGGGGCCATTACTTTTTCAACTATAGTCATTTTTCTTTCGATTGCAAACGTAACCACTTTTTCAATGGTGTAATGGTTTAACATAGAAAACTTACCGTTGGCTCTCGATTCTTATCTATCACTCCGATTTGCAAACGGATTTCACTGAAACTGTAACTTTCATCCCAGAACATAGTTTAGGGGCCATTACCTCTTCAACTATAGTCATTTTTCTTTCGATTGCAAACGTAACCAGTTTTTCAATGGTGTAATGGTTTAACATAGAAAACTTACCGTTGGCTCTCGATTCTAATCTATCACTCCGATTTGCAAACGGATTTCACTGAAGCTGTAACTTTCATCCCAGAACATAGTTTAGGGGCCATTACCTCTTCAACTATAGTCATTTTTCTTTCGATTGCAAACGTAACCAGTTTTTCAATGGTGTAATGGTTTAACATAGAAAACTTACCGTTGGCTCTCGATTCTAATCTATCACTCCGATTTGCAAACGGATTTCACTGAAGCTGTAACTTTCATCCCAGAACATAGTTTAGGGGCCATTACCTCTTCAACTATAGTCATTTTTCTTTCGATTGCAAACGTAACCAGTTTTTCAATGGTGTAATGGTTTAACATAGAAAAGAGGGGGGCGTGGCTGGCTGCTGAGCTGCATGGCTGTGTGAGTCCAGAGCTCTCTGCCTGAAACCCTTAGAAAAGCGACTAAAAGCATCCTGAGAAGCCCCAAATTTTTCCCAGAAAGATGGCAGGACACCCTGGAAGCGACTGGGAGTACAGAAGAGCGAAAACAGGGAGGAATTACAGCTCCCCAGCGCTGAGAAAGATGTCTTCCTTCTATGAGGATGAAAACCAAGATGGCCACCGCTATCACAGAGGAGAGGCCCTGGAGAGATCCAGCTACAGGACTCCATCTCCCATACCGCTAAAAAACAGGTACAATCCTCTTCTCACACCATTCCCCAGGGACCATGTAGCGCTGTATGAAGAGGACAGTGACGAAGATGCCTTCCAGCGGCAGCGGCTGGCCAAGAAGTCCCGCGAGCGGAGCCCACTGAAGCCGGGACCTGTAGTACAGCAGCAGGCCGATGCGGACTTCCAGAGCGCCGGGAAGCAGGTACGCGAACGTTCCCCTGATCCAGACGAACGTTTTGACGCATCCGATCCTTCGCATCCCACTGTTCCAGGCGAACGAACGTTCGCATCCGAACATACCAGAAGTTCGCAGTACTCCTCTCCAAACGAACAAACGGTCGCATTAACATTGCAAAATGTCAACTCTCTCCCCCAACGTCCCCAAAAGAGTGACAAACAGCTACAGATGGTTGATCCTATGGAATCTTTTCCGGTGTCAGACCAACCGGTCACTCAACAATTCCTAAAAGACTTTATGCTTTCCTTTAGAGCTGGCATTCAGGAAGACATAAGAGATGTCAGGAGAGATTTACAATCACTAGCAGGCCATGTCGCGCAGATTGCTGGTGAAACAGATTCCAGACTCCTTAAACTGGAAAGAAGGATGGAGCAGATGACCATAGCACACAACCATCTTGTCGGAGCACATAAGGAACTCCAAGAACAAAATAAGTTCATGAAGGAGAAGATATCCGACAATGAAGACCGGAATCGCCGGAACAATATCAAAATTAGAGGAGTACCAGAGTCGGTAAGCACCAATGAACTCAAGGATTATGTCAAAGACATTCTTAAATGCACCGCTCCAGACCTCCCAGAGAACGAGCTAGTAATTGATAGGGCCCACCGACTGCCAAAACCCTCACATGTGGCCAAACACCTCCCTCGTGATGTAATCACAAGAATTCATTTTTTCCATGCTAAGGAAAAAATGCTCTCAGCTACAAGAGGAGGAAGGAAATTGCCCAGCCCTTATCAGGACCTTATTCTTTACCAGGACCTCTCCCAAGCTACACTTCATGCCAGGAGGCAATTTTCAGAAGTTACCACCACTTTGCGCCACAGGAAGATTGATTACTCCTGGGGATTCCCTCCCAAGCTTCTAATAAATGACAATGGAACAATCTACGCTGCCAGAAGCCCAAAGGAAGCACGCGACTTGTTGGCTAGATGGGACATCCCAATTTTCATCCCAAGGGACCCCAGGAAGGATAAGCCAATATACCAGGTCTCCCTGTCCAAACAGCTGGCTTCTCCAAGACAAGCTCCCAGGAATGCTACCACCCAACAGATGGACACTGCTCCACCTCCTGACCAAGCGGAAAAAGGAAATTCTGCCGGGGCTTCTTCGGACACATGAGCAGATGGGTATTCACCACATACTTTTTTCCCCCAAGTAGCCTCTTTCCTTAGGGCCTACACTTCTTCCCCCTGAGGGAATCGGCTTGATTCTGAACCACTTGTGGTTGCTCCACCAATCAAGTCCTATTCTTGGAACTGATAGTTCTGAGACCTGTTATCTGTTAACTTTTAACTTTTGGTTTTTGGTTGATTAGTTTAACTGCCTACTTAAGGCTCCTTTGCCTGGAGTCTCAGCAGGGAGGCTCTTGGACCCCCATTCTCCGGGCTAGCAATTAATTGGAGGGTAGAACCGGATGCCCACCAGTTTTTTGCTTCTTCTTCTTCAGTTTTTAGCTTGTTTTGATATGCTGTGTAAAGTGTTGTATTGCCTAACTACTCTTTCTGAATATAGAGGTCTGTCGTGCAGTAGTCCTATGAACAACCCAGGGAGGTCTCGTGATGGTAAGACAAATTGGTATAGTATGTATAACTGCAAATTCATTAATAACAATGATGCAAGACTGTAACATCTTATCTATTAACGTGAGAGGACTGAACTCTTACAGAAAACGTTTTCTACTACAGAAATTAATCAAGGAACATAAGGCAGACATTGTATGTATTCAGGAGACTCATTTAACCAAAATCTCAGCAAGTAAGTTCAAACTCCATCAATTTTCAAATATTTTTCATTCCACCCTAAAAGGTAATAAAAAGAAAGCTGGAGTAAGTATTGCTTTTAAAGATACTCTAGGCTTAGTGATTGAGGAGACTTTTACCAGTGAAGACGGTAGACTAGTGATAGTACAAGGAAAGATCAACTCTCAGGAATATACTTTCGCAAACATATATGCTCCAAATTCTCACCAACTGAAATTTATTAATAAAAAATTGAAAAAAATCAACACTCTCCAAAAAGGACATCTATTCGTGTCTGGAGATTTCAATGCAGTAGCAGATGTCCAGATAGATTGTACAGCTAGTAGCAGGAGAGCACACTCCATCCTTCAACCTGCATTGATGTCCTTTGAACTCTATGATTCATGGAGATGTTTTCACCCCAAATCACGTGAATATACATATTACTCTCCAGTTCAGAAATCCTTTACTCGCATTGATTACTGCCTGACTGACAGATTCACTTTGCCTTTAATAACTGAAACAGAAATACTACCCAGAATATGGTCAGACCATTCTCCTCTAATCACAAAATTTAAATTACAAAACTCTACCGCTTCCCCCCAATTGTGGAAATTGAACAAATTCATCCTTAATTCTGAGCACACTCTACCCACTATAAAGAAGGAACTTGCTGAGTATTTTGAGTTGAACGACACTAAAGATGTCTCCAAGACAACCTTGTGGAACGCCCACAAGGCTGTTATGCGAGGTGTAATCATAAAATTGAGCTCCATACAAAAGAAAAAAAGAAAAGAAACTACAGACAGATTACTACACAAAATAAAGTCCCTAGAAAAAGAAATTTTTAATAATAAAAAACACCATTTGACTAAAATTCTAGAAGAAACTAGGCAAGAATTGGCAGATATTATGTATTATGACTACGATAAGTGGCAAACTATTCTCCGGGAAAACTGGTACTACGATAACAATAGAGCAGGAAAGGCTATGGCAAGAAAGATTAAGGGTAAAAGAATACACCATAGAATAGTTAAAATAATCCATCCCCAATCAAATACTGCTGTATACCACCCACAAGACATTGTAGACTCCCTTGCTATATATTATGAGAAACTTTATAATTTAGAACTAGACCCAAACACCCATAACCCAAACACCCAAGAGATAGATAACTATCTGGATAAAATTAATCTTCCTTCTCTACCTGACTTTGAGAAGAAGGTACTAGGGTCCCCCTTCAATCAACAAGAAATAATCTATGCCATAAACTCTCTCAAGAATGACAAAGCCCCTGGCCCAGATGGGTATATCAATGAATATTTCAAGAAATTTGTAACTATTTTAGCAAAACCACTCACTGATATGTTCAACGATATAGCAATCACTGGTGTTTTCCCTAAAGAGTCCCTTTCTGCCTTAATTTCTACCATCCCCAAGGAAGACAAGGATCCCTCCGATCCTGCTAACTATAGACCCATTTCCCTACTCAACTCCGACATAAAAATATATGCTAAAGTCATAGCAAATAGGTTAACCCCCTTTATGCCGCAACTTCTCCATTCCGACCAGGTAGGTTTTACAAGAAACAGGTCAACTTCTGATGGCACACGCAAGGCACTTGCTTTGATCTACAGAGTTGGGCTCTGTCGAACGCCTACTCTATTAGTATCACTTGATGCGGAGAAGGCGTTCGACAGAGTCAATTGGCTATACCTATCAAGAGTACTGACAAAATTCGGAATCCCCAACTTCCTACATAAGGCGATATTAGCCTTATATACTCAGCCCTCTGCGAAGGTCCTCTCTTCTGGCTCTCTATCCCAGACTTTTAACATTAAGAATGGAACCCGTCAGGGATGCCCCCTCTCGCCACTAATTTTCAATTTATCTATAGAACCCTTAGCCCAGAGTATAAGAGACAACCCCCAAATCCATGGCATAAAATTAAACCAATCAACTACCAAACTAAGTTTATATGCAGACGATATCATTTTATTTCTTCAGAAACCACTATTATCTTTACCTGCTGCTACCACAGAACTCAATAACTTTTCTCGTATCTCCTTTTATAAACTCAACCAAACGAAAACAGTTATTCTTCCATGTTTTATCCCTCAAAAAACTAAAATTACTCTCAAGGAATCCTGCAGCTTCTCTTGGAACGATACAGCAATAAAATACCTGGGTATATACTTGACCCCACAAATAAACCAATTATACAAAGAAAATTACAATCCCTGGTTGAAGAAATTTAAAACTAAACTAGAAGCATTGGCCAAAGTGGAGTATTCCTGGATGGGTAGAGCAGCAGCTTTTAAGATGATAATACTTCCTCAGCTACTCTACCTATTCAGGAACTTACCAATCAAAGCCCCTCAAACCTTCTTTAACAATCTTCAAAAATTACTCAACCAATTTATTTTACTGAACAAAAAATCTAGATTTTCCAACAAAATTTTAACTACACACACATCCAATTTAGGCCTGGGAGTTCCCAATATCGAGCTTTATTACAAGGCAACCCTACTAGATCAATCTAGAGCAATATGGCTAGAAGATAAAACTAAACAATGGCTCTCTATAGAAGAAGAACAACTCCCAAACAACTCTTACAGACTCTTCCTACATTCAAGGTTGGTCTGGGAGTTCAGACAAAGTAGCTACAATCCTATTACAGCCAACACAGTAAAATTATGGAAAGAGTTTTTAAAACTATCCAAGGAAGAATCTTTAGCCATTGAAATAAATACCCCTCTAACTGCTCTTAACTCAGTTATCAGAAATATTGATCTACAAGATTGGGTTGACTTGGGTATAAAGGAGATTACAGACCTATTGGATACACATGAAATTAAGTCATTCGAAGACTTAATGTCAATCTATAATATCCCCTCCACAGATATTCTCATATATCCCAAAATCAACAAATTTTTAATGAAATACCGATATAATCCCATCACTATTACCCCACAAATTAAGAAATTACTTCAACCAGAAGGAAAAAACATTAAAGGCACATCAATTTTTTATAGAGCCTTACTAACTCTAAAAGAAAAATTCCCCAAATGGCAAGTAGAAAGCTGGCAGGATTACTTGGGATCTGAGATAGACCTGGAAGAATTGGAATTGACTATGAAGTCAGTAAAGCAATCTTCACACTGTGTAAACCATTACGAGGGCCTAATAAAAACTATATGGCTGTGGTACATGTCCCCAGAGAAGATAGCCAAATTTGATATGAATACCTCACCTCTTTGCTGGAGGGGATGCAACATGACGGGTTCCATCGGTCATATACTCTGGGATTGTCCAAAACTAAAAACACTAAGAAACAATATAGAGGGATTCCTGAAGAAATTGCCTGTGTCCTTACAAGCTATCCCCTCGGGAATGGCTTTACTACATCTAGGGATTAGAGACCTACCCCCTCAGGAGAGACTTATATATAACCATATATTTATCGTAACTAGAAATCAAATTGCTGTAAATTGGAAATCTGTAGTTACTCCAAAAATCGGAGAAATCCTACGAATTGTCGAATCAAACCTATTAGCCGAAAAAGCTTGGGCAATTCGAAGTGGTGGACTAAAGTCTTTCCTGAGCAGGGCTCGACTCTGGCCTACAGTTTACAAGAGCTCAAAACTCTTGAAATTTTGAGTGTATAGATCCTCTCACGGATCAACCAATGAACAGATATGTGTCTACCTCACGAGACCAACCTCCTTTTACTTCTGAAAATATGGACAATATGCATAATGGGAATGTTGTGACTGTAATGAGACAAATATTCCATACACTCTGCCTCCACCTTTAACTCAAGCCCCTAAATCTATCACTCCGATTTGCAAACGGATTTCACTGAAGCTGTTTCTTTCATCCCAGAACATAGATTAGGGGCCATTACTTCTTCAACTATAGTCATTTTTCTTTCAATTGCAAACGTAACCAGTTTTTTAATGGTGTAATGGTTTAACATAGAAAACTTACCGTTGGCTCTAGATTCTAATCTATCACTCCGATTTGCAAACGGATTTCACTGAAGCTGTAACTTTCATCCCAGAACATAGTTTAGGGGCCATTACTTCTTCAACTATAGTCATTTTTCTTTCGATTGCAAACGTAACCAGTTTTTCAATGGTGTAATGGTTTAACATAGAAAACTTACCGTTGGCTCTAGATTCTAATCTATCACTCCGATTTGCAAACGGATTTCACACAAGCTGTAACTTTCATCCCAGAACATAGTTTAGGGGCCATTACTTCTTCAACTATAGTCATTTTTCTTTCAATTGCAAATGTAACCAGTTTTATAATGGTGTAATGGTTTAACATAGAAAACTTACCGTTGGCTCTAGATTCTAATCTATCACTCCGATTTGCAAACGGATTTCACTGAAGCTGTAACTTTCATCCCAGAACATAGTTTAGGGGCCATTACTTCTTCAACTATAGTCATTTTTCTTTCGATTGCAAACATAACCAGTTTTTCAATGGTGTAATGGTTTAACATAGAAAACTTACCGTTGGCTCTAAATTCTAATCTATCACTCCGATTTGCAAACGGATTTCACTGAAGCTGTAACTTTCATCCCAGAACATAGTTTAGGGGCCATTACTTCTTCAACTATAGTCATTTTTCTTTCAATTGCAAACGTAACCAGTTTTTCAATGGTGTAATGGTTTAACATAGAAAACTTACCGTTGGCTCTAGATTCTAATCTATCACTCCGATTTGCAAACGGATTTCACTGAAGCTGTAACTTTCATCCCAGAACATAGTTTAGGGGCCATTACTTCTTCAACTATAGTCATTTTTCTTTCAATTGCAAACGTAACCAGTTTTTTAATGGTGTAATGGTTTAACATAGAAAACTTACCGTTGGCTCTAGATTCTAATCTATCACTCCGATTTGCAAACGGATTTCACTGAAGCTGTAACTTTCATCCCAGAACATAATTTAGGGGCCATTACTTCTTCAACTATAGTCATTTTTCTTTCGATTGCAAACGTAACCAGTTTTTTAATGGTGTAATGGTTTAACATAGAAAACTTACCGTTGGCTCTAAATTCTAATCTATCACTCCGATTTGCAAACGGATTTAACTGAAGCTGTAACTTTCATCCCAGAACATAGTTTAGGGGCCATTACTTCTTCAACTATAGTCATTTTTCTTTCGTTTGCAAACGTAACCAGTTTTTCAATGGTGTAATGGTTTAACATAGAAAACTTACCGTTGGCTCTAGATTCTAATCTATCACTCCGATTTGCAAACGGATTTCACTGAAGCTGTAACTTTCATCCCAGAACATAGTTTAGGGGCCATTACTTCTTCAACTATAGTCATTTTTCTTTCGATTGCAAACGTAACCAGTTTTTCAATGGTGTAATGGTTTAACATAGAAAACTTACCGTTGGCTCTAGATTCTAATCTATCACTCCGATTTGCAAACGGATTTCACTGAAGCTGTAACTTTCATCCCAGAACATAGTTTAGGGGCCATTACTTCTCTAACTATAGTCATTTTTCTTTCGATTGCAAACGTAACCAGTTTTTCAATGGTGTAATGGTTTAACATAGAAAACTTACCGTTGGCTCTAAATTCTAATCTATCACTCCGATTTGCAAACGGATTTCACTGAAGCTGTAACTTTCATCCCAGAACATAGTTTAGGGGCCATTACTTCTTCAACTATAGTCATTTTTCTTTTGATTGCAAACGTAACCCATTTTTCAAAAGTGTAATGGTTTAACATAGAAAACTTACCGTTGGCTCTAGATTCTAATCTATCACTCCGATTTGCAAACGGATTTCACTGAAGCTGTAACTTTCATCCCAGAACATAGTTTAGGGGCCATTACTTCTTCAACTATAGTCATTTTTCTTTCGATTGCAAACGTAACCAGTTTTTCAATGGTGTAATGGTTTAACATAGAAAACTTACCGTTGGCTCTAGATTCTAATCTATCACTCCGATTTGCAAACGGATTTCACTGAAGCTGTAACTTTCATCCCAGAACATAGTTTAGGGGCCATTACTTCTTCAACTATAGTCATTTTTCTTTTGATTGCAAACGTAACCAGTTTTTCAATGGTGTAATGGTTTAACATACAAAACTTACCGTTGGCTCTAGATTCTAATCTATCACTCCGATTTGCAAACGGATTTCACTGAAGCTGTAACTTTCATCCCAGAACATAGTTTAGGGGCCATTACTTCTTCAACTATAGTCATTTTTCTTTCGTTTGCAAACGTAACCAGTTTTTCAATGGTGTAATGGTTTAACATAGAAAACTTACCGTTGGCTCTAGATTCTAATCTATCACTCCGATTTGCAAACGGATTTCACTGAAGCTGTAACTTTCATCCCAGAACATAGTTTAGGGGCCATTACTTCTTCAACTATAGTCATTTTTCTTTCGATTGCAAACGTAACCAGTTTTTCAATGGTGTAATGGTTTAACATAGAAAACTTACCGTTGGCTCTAGATTCTAATCTATCACTCCGATTTGCAAACGGATTTCACTGAAGCTGTAACTTTCATCCCAGAACATAGTTTAGGGGCCATTACTTCTCTAACTATAGTCATTTTTCTTTACATTGCAAACGTAACCAGTTTTTCAATGGTGTAATGGTTTAACATAGAAAACTTACCGTTGGCTCTAGATTCTAATCTATCACTTCGATTTGCAAACGGATTTCACTGAAGCTGTAACTTTCATCCCAGAACATAGTTTAGGGGCCATTACTTCTTCAACTATAGTCATTTTTCTTTCGATTGCAAACGTAACCAGTTTTTCAATGGTGTAATGGTTTAACATAGAAAACTTACCGTTGGCTCTAGATTCTAATCTATCACTCCGATTTGCAAACGGATTTAACTGAAGCTGTAACTTTCATCCCAGAACATAGTTTAGGGGCCATTACTTCTTCAACTATAGTCATTTTTCTTTCAATTGCAAACGTAACCAGTTTTTCAATGGTGTAATGGTTTAACATAGAAAACTTACCGTTGGCTCTAGATTCTAATCTATCACTCCGATTTGCAAACGGATTTCACTGAAGCTGTAACTTTCATCCCAGAACATAGTTTAGGGGCCATTACTTCTTCAACTATAGTCATTTTTCTTTCAATTGCAAACGTAACCAGTTTTTCAATGGTGTAATGGTTTAACATAGAAAACTTACCGTTGGCTCTAGATTCTAATCTATCACTTCGATTTGCAAACGGATTTCACTGAAGCTGTAACTTTCATCCCAGAACATAGTTTAGGGGCCATTACTTCTTCAACTATAGTCATTTTTCTTTCGATTGCAAACGTAACCAGTTTTTCAATGGTGTAATGGTTTAACATAGAAAACTTACCGTTGGCTCTAGATTCTAATCTATCACTCCGATTTGCAAACGGATTTAACTGAAGCTGTAACTTTCATCCCAGAACATAGTTTAGGGGCCATTACTTCTTCAACTATAGTCATTTTTCTGTCAATTGCAAACATAACCAGTTTTTCAATGGTGTAATGGTTTAACATAGAAAACTTACCGTTGGCTCTAGATTCTAATCTATCACTCCGATTTGCAAACAGATTTCACTGAAGCTGTAACTTTCATCCCAGAACATAGTTTAGGGGCCATTACTTCTTCAACTATAGTCATTTTTCTTTCAATTGCAAACGTAACCAGTTTTTCAATGGTGTAATGGTTTAACATAGAAAACTTACCGTTGGCTCTAAATTCTAATCTATCACTCCGATTTGCAAACGGTTTTCACTGAAGCTGTAACTTTTATCCCAGAACATAGTTTAGGGGCCATTACTTCTTCAACTATAGTCATTTTTCTTTTGATTGCAAACGTAACCCATTTTTCAAAAGTGTAATGGTTTAACATAGAAAACTTACCGTTGGCTCTAGATTCTAATCTATCACTCCGATTTGCAAACGGATTTCACTGAAGCTGTAACTTTCATCCCAGAACATAGTTTAGGGGCCATTACTTCTTCAACTATAGTCATTTTTCTTTCGATTGCAAACGTAACCAGTTTTTCAATGGTGTAATGGTTTAACATAGAAAACTTACCGTTGGTTCTAGATTCTAATCTATCACTCCGATTTGCAAACGGATTTCACTGAAGCTGTAACTTTCATCCCAGAACATAGTTTAGGGGCCATTACTTCTCTAACTATAGTCATTTTTCTTTCGATTGCAAACGTAACCAGTTTTTCAATGGTGTAATGGTTTAACATAGAAAACTTACCGTTGGCTCTAGATTCTAATCTATCACTTCGATTTGCAAACGGATTTCACTGAAGCTGTAACTTTCATCCCAGAACATAGTTTAGGGGCCATTACTTCTTCAACTATAGTCATTTTTCTTTCGATTGCAAACGTAACCAGTTTTTCAATGGTGTAATGGTTTAACATAGAAAACTTACCGTTGGCTCTAGATTCTAATCTATCACTCCGATTTGCAAACGGATTTCACTGAAGCTGTAACTTTCATCCCAGAACATAGTTTAGGGGCCATTACTTCTTCAACTATAGTCATTTTTCTTTCAATTGCAAATGTAACCAGTTTTATAATGGTGTAATGGTTTAACATAGAAAACTTACCGTTGGCTCTAGATTCTAATCTATCACTCCGATTTGCAAACGGATTTCACTGAAGCTGTCACTTTCATCCCAGAACATAGTTTAGGGGCCATTACTTCTTCAACTATAGTCATTTTTCTTTCGATTGCAAACGTAACCAGTTTTTCAATGGTGTAATGGTTTAACATAGAAAACTTACCGTTGGCTCTAAATTCTAATCTATCACTCCGATTTGCAAACGGATTTCACTGAAGCTGTAACTTTCATCCCAGAACATAGTTTAGGGGCCATTACTTCTTCAACTATAGTCATTTTTCTTTCAATTGCAAACGTAACCAGTTTTTCAATGGTGTAATGGTTTAACATAGAAAACTTACCGTTGGCTCTAGATTCTAATCTATCACTCCGATTTGCAAACGGATTTCACTGAAGCTGTAACTTTCATCCCAGAACATAGTTTAGGGGCCATTACATCTTCAACTATAGTCATTTTTCTGTCAATTGCAAACGTAACCAGTTTTTCAATGGTGTAATGGTTTAACATAGAAAACTTACCGTTGGCTCTAGATTCTAATCTATCACTCCGATTTGCAAACGGATTTCACTGAAGCTGTAACTTTCATCCCAGAACATAGTTTAGGGGCCATTACTTCTTCAACTATAGTCATTTTTCTTTCAATTGCAAATGTAAAAAGTTTTTCAACGGTGTAATGGTTTAACATAGAAAACTTACCGTTGGCTCTAGATTCAAATCTATCACTCCGATTTGCAAACGGATTTCACTGAAGCTGTAACTTTCATCCCAGAACATAGTTTAGGGGCCATTACTTCTTCAACTATAGTCATTTTTCTTTCAATTGCAAACGTAACCAGTTTTTCAATGGTGTAATGGTTTAACATAGAAAACTTACCGTTGGCTCTAGATTCTAATCTATCACTCCGATTTGCAAACGGATTTCACTGAAGCTGTAACTTTCATCCCAGAACATAGTTTAGGGGCCATTACATCTTCAACTATAGTCATTTTTCTGTCAATTGCAAACGTAACCAGTTTTTCAATGGTGTAATGGTTTAACATAGAAAACTTACCGTTGGCTCTAGATTCTAATCTATCACTCCGATTT